>NW_021136181.1:0-701 GCF_004193835.3 Ostrinia furnacalis
GTTTTCGCTCGGACAAGCAGTTTTTTAATTCTAATTATTTACAGAATGGTTCTATTGAATAGATTTTTTGCTATGCATAAGACTATCTTTTATACTCTTTAAAATGTTGAATGGAGTAAACCAAATCTTTACTACATAAAAATTACAGCCAACTTTTAACATTAAGTCGGTGTGCGGACACGTAACGGTAATTAGAGAACAGAGGTTCATGAAATTAATTTAGACACAAATACTTCAAATAAAGGCCTATGATTTAATGCACAACTGGATAGGGTTGTGAAGTAACATATAAAAATACTTGCAAGTCTCTAATTTGTAATTTTTAACGATTTAACAGCCCGGACACGCAAAAACTAGCTCATCTGAGAATGGCCGATGTGCAAGACAATGCTGAATGGACCCATTAATAGCACAAGGGAATGAGCGTAAGGACTAAGGACACATTGTCATGTGAACATGTGCGGCCGCAGCCCACGACTCCCGCCCGGACACATGCACATCGATACATTGTCTTATGCAAAAGGACGGAACTTTACGTTCATTCATTAATTTGTGTAGGATTTCGGAGAATCTCCTTTTTATGATGCGAAACAAAATAACGCATTTCTTAGAACGGAAGTTGATAATGCGTGCACTCGTAAACTTTGCACTTGGAAACGTTTGAACATGACTCCATTCAAATTACCGATACTGCCATAATG
>NW_021136182.1:0-1006 GCF_004193835.3 Ostrinia furnacalis
TATTTTTAATTTATTTGTTTAGGTAAACCGGACTTGTAATTTCTTTCTTTTCAAACTTTTTATTATTTTACTAACAGAATATGGGTAGAATAGTCAAAATATTATTATTATGGATCTGTTTGGTCAGGAAAAAATAAATGACTAATAAAAATTTTATCAGGGTGTCAAAACATTAGTCTATGCTATTGTGTTTCTACCAACATAAAATATACTCTTCCTTACTAATAAAAGTTGAATAGCGTCTGTATGGTCACACAATGCTTCGTCATGTTTTTCCGAAAGTTCAATTACTGACGACTGAAAGAAAGAAATTGGTGCGTAACTATTCATCTGATATTAAACGTTTAGTAATAAAGGGGTAGGTCAGGTAAATGGCAATGGCAAATGGCAATGGTCGCTCGATGACACTTAGACAAATAGTTTTATAAAACGTCAACTAAGTTGGTTAGGTATTTGTATTGTAGATACTTATACAAATGAACGTATAAAATGAGTTTATTTTTAAAAGTATAGGTACAGGGTGGAAACGATAAGTGATTTCACTTGATAATTAATTATACAAGATATCGAGAAACTGTTTACTGTTCCTGTAAGTCAGTCTTTCCCAAAGTGGGCGATAACGCCCCCTTGTGGGCGCTGCAGGCTTAAAGGGGGGCGGTAAGAGACCCAGAAAAAAAATCGGGACGTTGTGTAGAGGCTTGGGAGGCGTCATCTACTAGGAGGACTCTTAGACATCGACTGAGCTCGACTCTTGACTACAAAAATGGGGGGCGCTAAAAATTATTTATTCTCAAAGTGGGCAGTAGACTAAATAAGTTTGGGAACCACTGCTGTAAGTGCTTCATGAGCTCTTTAAAGCAATAACAATAAATAGGTCAAAGAATAAACTGGATCTATGCGAAAATTCAATGTTTCCGAATTTCATACTAAATGTATGCCGCCAGCCATACCTACCATATTAGAAGTGTTAATTTATTAAATTTAATTTTTAAATTGAGTAATATAC
>NW_021136183.1:0-16321 GCF_004193835.3 Ostrinia furnacalis
GACATAGCGCCTCTAGTCCCAAACTAAGCAAAGCTTGTAATTTAAACAAACATGGCAATGTACCATTCTGCTTGCTTTGGCCGCTAAGCCCTTGGCCAACTCAGTAAACGACCAATCACGGACGATTGTCACTCAACCACAAAGTATCGAGTAAATTAAAAGATATTTTTTAATTAAAAATATTAACCAATAATATTTTTAGTTAGATCAAATATATTTTTAAAGTTAAGTTATACATAGATCAAAATGTATTTATTAGGTGATCAATATTAAAAGGCAAACTTGATATAAAAATCATCAAATTAACAAAATAAAGATCAATAACTAAAAAAGAGGATCAAATATTATTTTTGTTTACCAAATATTAAAAGAGTATGTTAAACATAAATATTATGTTACCTTAAATGAAGATCATTCATAATTTATCCGTAGATCAACTAATATAGACACAATAATTAATATAAAGATAAAATATAATAAAACACATCATTTATTTTTAATAGTGCACATACAAAAAAGATCAATTAGTTTTTAGAGGATCAAATAATATTGTCCCTTTTAATTTTAACTAAAATGCTTATTTTACTTCGAAATATTTTGTTTTTATTTGAAATCTAACTTGTCTTTATCAAAATTACAAATCTAGAGCCATTTTCAGTTTTGTTGTTAACGAAGCGTTGAATGGCGCGCCCGGAGAGGCTTAGTTCAAACGATCATTGCAAACGTTGTGATAGGGATAGAGACATGCGATTTTTGGTTTTACAAAGGTAATACGATAGAGAATAATACAAAGTAATAAAAACTACCGGTTATGGGGGCATTTTTTGGAGAAATTTATCAAATAACCAAAAAAACACGAATTTTTAAGCAGATTTTTTTCAAAAAGTGTCATTTTTTATTATTTGTTGGCCTTTTTTGTGTATTTTATGTATTTTTTTAGTATCGCCTGTTATTTTGTATTATTACTGTTTTTATTTTATCAGGATATACCGCTTAGTTTAAAAGCTATTACGTTTTCTTTACAATAAGTAATTGGAAGAAAAAAAATTCTATAAAAAATTTTAAAAAAATCTCAAAAAATTTTTGACCTCTTTTTTGTCGATAAAAATAGGTCTAGTTTCATCTATTTTCATATGTACACTTTAACGTGACTCACACTGTATATGAGCTAAAGCAGTACGGAAACTTAGCCCTTTCGGCGAGTTAAATACCTACACTTCAACTGAGTGTTAGGGTTGGCACTCTTAATCTTTATAAAATTAATAAGGTTCTTACTTACTTATTTATTAAAACGTTTATTTAGGTTTTTTAATTATCAAATACCTAATGGAATAAATTAATTGACTAAGTAGTTAACAAAAAATAAAACGTTAATTAGGTTCTATAATGATCGAATACATAATCGAATAAATTGATTAAGTACTATTAGAGGCCGGTAGAAGATCTATTCTCATAAATAAAATACCGGATACTTACTTTCACATACCTATTGCCTCATTTTAAATACAGTTCATCACTTAGTACAAAAGCGTTCGGAGCAAAAAACTTTATCAAATAGAACACATAAATTGTTAAAAAGAGTAATTACGTAATTTAAAAAGAACTATTACAAAATCAGATGTAAGCATCTATTTAAAAAGTAATATTTAATCATTTTTACAATTCAGAATTATTACGAAGTTTAAAAAATGAAAGTTCTGGTTTTGAAGATGCCGAGTTCAAGCAGCCGTTCTATAATGATCGAATACATAATCGAATAAATTGATTAAGTACTATTAGAGGCCGGTAGAAGATCTATTCTCATAAATAAAATACCGGATACTTACTTTCACATACCTATTGCCTCATTTTAAATACAGTTCATCACTTAGTACAAAAGCGTTCGGAGCAAAAAACTTTATCAAATAGAACACATAAATTGTTAAAAAGAGTAATTACGTAATTTAAAAAGAACTATTACAAAATCAGATGTAAGCATCTATTTAAAAAGTAATATTTAATCATTTTTACAATTCAGAATTATTACGAAGTTTAAAAAATGAAAGTTCTGGTTTTGAAGATGCCGAGTTCAAGCAGCCGTCCTACTACGCAATACACTCGTGGCATGTTTTTAAAAATACAGCGGACAGTGCATGCAATAAAATTATTATTAAAAACACAACGCGCGCGACACTCGCGACGGATGGACTGCGAGGTTCGCTTAGAGCTCGTGTAAAGCGTGCGTCTGTGTGCGTGAGTCTGATTTCGAGCGTTTGTATGAAGCTTCCGTACTGTTTGATTTATCTACTGTGACTATACCATTCGGTCGTCGAAATTTCGATAAGTCGCAGTCATTGGCGTACTTGGGGGGGGGCGACAATGTGCATCTTTTAACATTGAAGTTTGTTTTATTTTTTAAGTTTAAATAAATATATCCTACTAATAATTTATAATGTTTTTTTGTTACACTTTCACGCAAAAACTGCTTAACGGATTTTGATGAAACTTTACAGTATTATTGTTTCTAACCCAGATTAACATATGACGATCTGTGTCAAACAAAATTTCACGCGGGCAAAAGCTAGTTTATAAATAATTATTTTGCCGAAATGCCTATTCGAAAATGTATTCTTTGATATATCAATAGCAAATACACTTACTAAAGACATTGCTCTTTATGATTTACTAGGAAGGAACGTAACCGGTAGAAATCCACATTTATTAGATGGCTGGTTTAAAAATGGACCATCTTCCTATAAAGTGTATTTTATTTAATTACATTTCACTCAAATCTAAGACATACTTATCATTGTACTAGCTTTTGCCCGCGGCTTCACTCGCGTGAAATTAAGTTTGTCACAGATCGCCATAAATTATAGGCTATAATATAACATATTATATTATTCTGGGTTATAAAGAATAATACTGTAAAGTTTCATCATAATCCGTTCAGCAGTTTTTGCGTGAAAGAATAACAAACATCCATCCAGACATCCAAACTTTCGCATTTATAATATCCTAGTAGGATAAATGACACTAGTACCCTGAGCACGAATGTCTAGTAATCGTAATTAGTATTCCACGAGCGTAGCAGCGCTGTTTAGTTTTTCATAAAAATAAAAGATTACCGCACTATGTCGAGCGAGAACGATATTATTCGTGTTCCAGGTACAGGCTGCAGCAGTGGCGGATTTACCAGCAGGCTGAGTAGGCCTAGGGCGGCAAATTTTAAAGGGCGGCAGCGTAACATATACAAATTTTCGAAATTCCGAGAAGTTAAAATATTTATTTAACGAAAATCAAAATTTTATTGTGTATAGATAGAACAGTCAAATAAGATTGAAGTATTTTTTGTTTTCTTATTTATAAAATAAGATTGAAAATTTGCGAAACGTAGTTTGTGATGTGATATTTTGGGAATGGCGTTTTGACCAAACATATGGTCTTATTCAATGCAGGATTAAGTGCCCTTCAACCGTCATGAAGACCACTTTTTGATAGGGTAAGTCCTTTACGCGGTATAACCGGAAAACCGAAAAAATGCCTCTTTCGGGGGCCCCCACCACTTAAGCACAACTCCGTCGAAGTCGAAAACTTAGGAGAGTCTTAATGGGCAACCAATGAAGCCATTAAAACAATAAAATCTTTTGTAGGAATTATTTCCGATTTAAAAGCTAATTCTACTGGACTACCAGTAGGTAACTACTAACATTCTGTGACTATAGTTTCATAGTAGTAAAAAAATGATACTGTTTGATTAGACGGAAAGTCAGGTTCCCGTGCGGTCAGCTGGATTGTAGGCGATGCCGCGATGTAAAGTTCCTGTGTGCCGAACACTGTACAGCCACAGTCCTCAGTACGACGCTAAATATTGCTGGACGCGGACGCCGCATCCGCTAGCTTCTCCCGCCGCGCCTAAATTCTTATCTCTTATCAGTATAACTAACATGATACACCGCATTACCTCACGAGCACTGATAGTGTGTGATACGCGATAAACGATTTATTCCTTCGAACATTACTCATTATCAAATCCTCAATCTCTATTGTCCATTCGGATATGTGAGAACGATTTCCAAAAGTTTTGTAAAGTGCGCCAGAGGAACTAAAACAATGAAGGTGCTATTGTTGGTTGTATTTTGCGTCGCGTCAGTGAAATGTCAGTGCAGCACAAAAGAAAGTTTGAATATAACGAGCGGGGAACTATTCTCCAACGGTTCAGTGTTACACGACGGCATCGAATACGTGAAGTCATCCTGGTATGAGGTCGTGGAAGATGGAGTGTCTTCCCTGATGGGTTGCCCGTGCATTGGCCGCGTTTGTTTGTGGAAGTGCTGTCCAAACGGGCAGTCTCTGAATTTTCTGAGGAAATGCCAGGACTCTGATACGTTGGGTGTGGAAAGCTTCTTCAGCCCACCTGTGTTCAAGGGGGTGGACCGAGTTAACGTGTTGGCACACGAAAAATTCTTCTACATATCCAATTTACTCTGCGACGAAAAGTACATGGTCGATCCTTCATTACCTTACGAGGAATTTTACATTCAAGAGGTAAGTCTATTACCTAAGTAAACACTGTAGCAACTTTTGTAGCTATAATAGGTGCGACTTCTAATGCATTTAAGCAGCTCTCAAACGAGATTTAAAAGTAAAAAAATGACCGTAAATTGAATGTCTTGAACCCGCGACCTTTCGCTACACATAATTTAGCATTTTAACAAATTAGCAATATCGAATACTTATTCTGTTATAGTCGTGATAATAATCTAGAACCGAATAATGAGTTTACAATGTTAACTAATTTAATTTTTGGGATGTGTAATTCCATGTTGAAATAAAAATTCCTAAAAAAAATAATAATGATTCATAGTTCTTTGTTTGAGATAAATATTAGTTAGATAAGACAAGTTTTATGATTGATGATGTTATTATTGTTTTTTCTAACCCTGGGTCTAACATCAAAAGTTTGTCAAACACCATACAAAAACACCGGTTATAGGTAAGTAGTTATAGTTACGATTAAAGTTAATGCGATGCAATTCAGCCTAGTAGGTATATTGTTAGTATGGTTTGTTTGTATCAATAATTTCTTCGAATATTCGAAATCGACTTCAAGTAACATTAATTAATGAGTAAGTAATACTTACTCATCTTTAATACATATAAAATCTCGATGCTATAAGTGCTAAATATAAGGTAAAAAGAAATAACTGCAGCATTAATAAATAAATATCTTCCCGGTGTCTTACATTATCCTACGTAAATGCATATACCTACAAGTTTCCTTAAATGCAAAAAGATCATTTAAATAGCATGATCATTGTGTGTGATTCATTCATCACACGTAACTAGTCATATTCATCCATATTCATCTATAAATTAATTACGCATTTAAAAAAAATATTTCCAGTATTTTGCGTCAATGAAACTTACAAGTATTGAGGAAGGATGTACATTGTATGAAAATGATGATTATAAATGTTAGATTAATTTTAATATGGTAACATGGTATAACAAGTTCGGCAAATAAATGTTCTTTCAGACGCTTCCAAGTTGAAAATACCTTACTAGAATTTCCAACCTGAAAAATACTTCCCAACATATTTTAAAAATTGTTTTTGTTTTAGTACTTACGTAGAGTTTTATGCAAAGTAAATTAATTTACTCCGCAATAATGCATACAGCTAAGTAGGTACTATTTAAGCACTACTTATTTACAGGTCTCTGTCTTTCAAATTAAGGTTGAGGAAAAAGTTATAAAATCGTCCCAATTTTTCGGAAAAACACTATTCAGGATATTGATCTAGTTACATAAGTAGAGTAAGTAACATGGAGAAGGAGAAATAGAAAATTCACGAAAAATTGTAATGAAGAGAGTAGGTAACTATTAGTAAAATAACTAATTACAATTAATAGATGTTAAAAAAGTAAGTACGTGGCCATCGGTGAAAGCTATCAGAGCTGTTTCTTCAATACCTGTAAGCTGAAAAACTGTAACGCTGTAAGTCCACTCCTCAAAATAAATCGCGCTTCAGTGTTTGTTTTATTGAATATTACTTAGGTACTTATTCTTTCTTGTAAACAATAAAAATTTACAATAATTTTCGTTGTCTATCAAAAATAACGTAAGTTCAGTGCAGTGATCACATTACGTTTTAGGCCGTCTATAATGGCTAAATTACTTTGTTTGTCAGAGCAACTAAGGCTGGGTTGTACCATCTTTTTCTTTTAACTAACTATAATAAATAATATAACAAACATCAAAAATCTGCCAAACTCCATACAAATGCTTCATGCTTTCAGAATCTCTCTCGTTGCATACTTTTGTAACAAGATATTAAATAAAAATTACCAACGTGAGGTGGTTTCATCTCGGACTTTATTTGCCATGACTCAAACTTCTAACATTCGGTTGGGGCACAAATACTATTTCATTACTCATTTTGGAAACCAATGACCGACGAAATAACTACGTATTGTTATCTTGTACAATTACGTTACAGAGTACCAACTGAGTACCTACTTACGTGTAGAATGACGTGTAGCTACAGTTGAAATGTAGAGTCCATGTATTGGTATTACTTATTTTGTCAATTAGTGCCTTATTTATATCGCTTTTTCTTAACTTTGTTGCACTCGCAATCAATAAGTTTTATTGAAACTCCTATTTTTGGTCTAGCCTTTACCTTACTTACCTACCTACTTACCTACATTAGATTTAAATAAACTTTATTTACTTAGATAGCCGGCAGAGGTATTTTGTCCGCAATTTATGTTAGTCTTCAAAATATTATTTCCATAATATTTAGGTATGTAATTCTCTTTTAATATAAGAATTAACGTAAGTGCGCCTATTAACGACCCCCCAAAATTTGTATCCTATTACCGCCCTATTTTTCTTTCTTTCATAAAAGACATAAAAACTGGTTCCAGAAAACACGTTACTTAAAAAATATCTAGATATGTTTATTGACTATCAAAACGATTAAAGTTTGTGTTCGTAAATAACCAGTAAACGGAGTTATTTCACATTAAATGGGACGCGCCCGCAACGGACGCACTTTTCATACTGACGCGCTCCCAGCTACTTAAGGTGCACCTTGTTATTAATTAGCGATTTTAACACATTTAAAATGAGTATACCAACATGTTTTTGCATAACAATATTAATTCGTACTTTAGTTTCCTTAATAAACCCTCAATATAGCCCTCTCGCTGTATTTATGTGGCTTAAATACAATTTTAAATAAGGGCGGTAATAGAAACACTTTTCATAATTTGGTTTCTAATACCGACCCATGGCGTTGTTAGAATTTTGATTAAGTTTCTTATTTTAGTATTTATATCTTTAATTACGCATTTAACCTCCACTTTGTTGTCTTGATCGATTCATAAGAATATTTCACATAATTAAATCAATTAACGCCATACATTAATTGTCATAGGTTTGGCATAAAACTGCAATGAACATTAAAGAATATCTCTAATAATGTATGACAATAGATTTTATAAAAACCTGTTAAATTCTAATTAGTACTTATTTGATATAAAATAAAACCTAATAGAAATGATACTTCACTGATCACGTCTTCGTTAAAGTAGATATTTTAGCTGGTTACTGTTTTTTTTTACGGTCGGTAATAGAATAAAGTAATATTCATACTTAATTCTATTACCGCCTCATAATTATAACGCCACCTGCGAAGACTTATAAGCCTGTATTTTGTATATAACTAACATTTATGACATGACACCTAACCAATCATGCGTTATCACAACTACTATGTAACTTTTTAAGATCTTTTGGATTAATAAAAAAAAATTAAAATAATTATATAGACATTGTCCAATTGTCCATAGTTTAAATTAAAATACACAATTACACACAATTAAAATCAAAAACATCAGTCAAAAACGAAAGTCAAATTAAAAATAAAATATTAAATGCAAATTATTTTTTATTAAAAACTCAAATATACATAGTTTAAATAATGACCCCCACTACTCACTAGAAGACCGGGTATCGCGTAATCAAGTATAATTGAGGAATTTATTATTCTACTATTTCTGCTTGATTATTTATTTATTTTCGAGAAGCGTGCCTTTTCTCTTTTAACAATAAAAAAAATAACTTGAAAAAAAAAAACAAATTTAACTAAAACTAAAAGCAAAACAAATTTAACTTAAAAAAATCAAGTGGTTCCCGAGCCTGTGAGCGGGAATCGAACCCGTGCCTCTTGGAATATACCCAATTGAAGAGCAATATTCTTAGCGGTCGGTAATAGAAACAGAAAAAACGTTAATAGAAACACACCTCGTCTATAGGTCGGTAATAGAAACAACTGCTTATTCAGATTAAATTGCTATTTATTAATTATTGTGTGATTGAATACTCATTGTTACTACTTGAATTCAAAGATTACTTCATCATTGTTATAAATAAATTAAAGTGTCTTTTCTATCACCACGTCTTATATCTAATTTTCTAAAGTTTATCCGAAGTCAGCTTAAACTGGCGGTAATAGGCGCATTTACGTTATGTTGCATTAAATAAAATGTCATATTGTATATTATAAGTAGCTTGATGTGTCCTAACTAGAACATTATTAACCACTCAATCGGGACAAAAATAATTTTAGACAAATATAAGTGTGAGCCCGTTCGGCTAACCTATTTTTTGAATGTCCGTTTGCCGTTCATAGAATTATAATATTTGTCTTCGTGATGTTTGTCGCGGAAACTGGCTAAAGCCGCTCTCGATATGATATTTATTTTGCCTCGACCAAGCGGCTATCAAAGAAGATCAAACGATTTTAAAAATTGAAACAAAGTTATAGCTTGTGCCTAGTCCAGTGTTGATAGTTTACGTGGTTTCCATGGAAGTAAAAAGGACGTCTAAAAATTCGTATTTTTAGCCTACAATATAGGTACTTCATCCATTAAAAGATTTATTAAAGTAGTAAAATTCAAAGAAATTTGAAAATTACCAATTTTCTGGAGACCCTTAAATTCCCTCAAATCACCGAGTAGAAAACCCAAAATACACTCTACACTCTGGTACAAGATTGCAAGTAACTTTAAATAAAAGAAATCCAAACTTATAAATTCCCGTAATCAGTCGCTCGCAACCACAGGTTTAGCTTTAGGTTAAGATTAATGTGAAAGGCATTAAATCGCTCAGAGTTTAAGCAATCTTGATAAAGTGAGATACATTTGGCACAAAGGAAGGCGGTAGGCAGGCACAGTGAACGATGCCACAAGCTAACTCTAAGGAGTCTATGTACATATTCTATTGATTTGTTACCTGAATTTCTTTGAACCTATATTTGTATGTGATACAATATCGATTGATGTAATATGGCCTGTTGCCCTAATAGAGACACTAACTTTCGTGATAGATTCGATATTGAAATCGCTTTACAGAGCGAGTTTTGTAGGTACAAAATAACACTGGAATGAAGCGATCGAGAAATCAAATCTGTCTCAATTCAAAACTCATTGATTTAACATATTTTTTAGGTTCCTTATGTTTCACCTGATGATTTTTATGGAGTTTGACAAGACTTTAGTCAATTGTTTAGCTTTTAGTTCGTTATTCTCGCCAAAACTCGAGAACGTTCCGATTTAACTAAAGGTTTAGCGGTTTAAAACAGTTCTTTAACATAAAAGAAAAAAATACGGCGGTACGATGTTCGCCGGGTCAGCCAGCCGGGTAAACATAGGCAGGCCTATCTGTATAGTTTTGATATGATAATAATATACGAGCGAGCCCTTTTAGGGAAATTTAGGTATAGAATGTTGTTACACGTGTCAATATTCCTTCTTTACACAAACCTACGCATTACTTTCTACTCCGAAACCACGCTTTCCAGTTCACTTCAATTTCATGTGTAAATCGGAAAAGCTCCGATAGAATTTCCATGCTTCTATGCAATAAAAAAACGAAACAAAAACATTAACTTTTTTCGTCAAAGCATGCGCTGCAGCGTGAAACGCTCTATTTTGAATTTCCTATTATGGTTTTCAATAAAGGCACGATGTTTGCTATAAAAACCAAAATATTTAGTTTTGTCAAAAATAAATACGAAGTCATTCGTGTTATTGGTTATTTTCTATGGAAAATATTTACACATGCATCGCCAGAAACCTACATTTATGTAACTTGGATTTGTATTCAAAATAAAACTTTGGTTTAAACGCGTGTTTTAGCTGTAAACCCGTTTGCCGGCGGAATGCTAACAAATGTTGGGTCTAAATAATGAGTACGGATTTCATTTTGTTTATTATTGCAAGTGGGTTGTTGTTTTTGCCGGCGTCGGTTGGCCATGAAGATCCCCATGTGTCGGGAAACTTAATCGTATGATGTAAGAAACTGGATGGTCCTGATACCATGGTTCCCATTGCTTGGCGACTAGAGTACTTGTTAGTAGATTGTTGTTGAAGTCTTTTGAATGGGCAATGCAATTTCGGCCTGCTATAGCTTAGTATATTCATGGATAATGTAGCATTCAAATGGCGAAAAAATTTTTGAAATTGTTTCAAGTAGTTTGAGTTTAAAAGTAAATTTATAAACATAACTATAAAAATACAATAAAGCAGAATCCCCTTTACTTTACTGCACTGCACACTTATTAGTACGATACTACACTTGGCAAACATTACTTCTAATTATTAGATGTCAACGGAGCTCTCGAGGTTGTCCAATAATATGTTTACTTTGGGTAAACATTGTGGTAATATGTTGATTTATAGATCCTACACGTAATTATAGTAAATAGTATTTTCCCTGCAAACTATAAATTAATTATTGATGTTTAACAAAGCACCTATTCAAATTCATACAGTAAGAGGGACGCGACGACCTCATAAAGGTAGCAGGAAGGCGTTGGATGCAGACCGTTACCGACCGGGCAATATGGAAATCATTGAGGGAGTCCTACCTATGTTCAGCAGTGGACGTCCTGTGGCTGAAATGACACGACGTAATGCAAGAATAGGTACAGCTGAGTTGGAAATTATTTATATGACGAACACGATCTTAAGAAACTTTTATAATAATTTTATAGAGTCGATAGGGTGGTAGGTACTTATTGTCTTTCAGCGATGAAATGCCGTCTACTCCTGTACAAAGGCCTACCCCAAGGATTTCCAAACCGACTGGTCTATGTAACTGTGTATTAATCTGAACACCTTTTTATTTTAACTCCCAAATTCTTAGCAGTTCTTAATGAAACGTTTATCTAAAAGCTATGTTTAGCATTACGTTACGTCTACAACTTGTTTTTATTTCTGGTAAATCAGTTTCAAACAAATGCGAGTAACTCTCGCCATTGAGCGTTTTTACTTTTTAGTCTTACAAACACGTTAAATCAATTATCAAGCAAACCTCATTTATGTGATTGATACACATCACTGGGTAGCATAAACTAAAAATCAGAAATAATTAGACTGGCTCAAATAAGTACCGAGTTTATTTAAGAGTTCAAAGATTGTTTGTGTCTTATTGAATTTGGGGTAATGGAGTGGTAAGACTTTAATTAAAATCCCATCTGTTTTAAAGTGACTTCTTCAGTGACTTTACCGATTTAGGTCAGCCAGAATTAGTCTTAATTATGGTTTTAATCAAGCACCCGACTGAAAGTTTTACAGAAATCGAACTGAATATAATCTGTTACACAAACTAGTATTACTACTTATGTACTACTAACTACTAAGAGTAGGCGCACACCGTTGATTTTTCGTCGGCCGATAGTTTAGTCGGGCAGTTGATCAGTATCTCACAGTATGGGCATGTATGGGAGTGCGCACACTACGCCGATTCGATTTGGCCGATTCTTCATACAATTTAAAATCGGGCACAACTATCGGCCAACTAAAAATCAGCGGTGTGCGCCTTTTTTTTTTTTTTTTTTTTTTTTTTNCCCAACCAAGGCGTTATTACGCCTTCAACCTCCTGCGAGCGGCACGCAGGACACGTGCTGCGCCGTCGCGGCCTCTTTAGACGCCACCAGACACCCCCGTATCTGATGGCCGAGGCCTATTAGGAAGGGGCAGATGGAGGTCATAGAGCCTCCTTCTTTGCCCATGACGTCGGCGGCGGGCAATGGGTGCGTCGGGTGATGCTTCCCGCTCCCTCTCCGCCGCTTCCTTCTGTGAAATGACTGCTTCACAGAAGGTGAGAACTCCACGCCACGCCTCCTCTCCGTTGGTCATAAGGTGGACTAAGACCGGTAGAGAGAGGTCATTTCCTATACATATATTGAGGGCCGCACGCTCATCCGCCCAAGCTGGGCATTCTTGGAGCGTGTGCTCAGCTGTATCCACAGTGTCAAGGTTGCAGTGATGGCAGCCTGGTACCTCTTCTCGGCCTATTCTGTGAAGGAAGGCCCCGAAACACCCGTGGCCTGTCAGTAGCTGGGTCATCCGGTAGGTTAGACGACCATGCCGACGTCGCAGCCACTCCGCTAGGACAGGCAGAAGTGCCTGCACAGTGCGACGCCCGACTTGACTAACGGCCAAGCGTCCTCTCCAGCATTCTAGGGCCATCTCCTCCAGCTCTTCTTTTTTAGCCTCAACCTCACGGGGTGCAGGCCTTTGCCCTTCAGATTTTTGGTCTCCCCGCCACTGGTATACCGCGGCGAGGACCTTGGCGTTCAGGTCCCAAGGCATGCTCCCAGCCAATGAGAGGGCCTACTCTAACTGTGCTATTACAATAAAGAAGAAAAAATGGTTTGTACCAGCACTTACTCTCAGCAATTTTGTCCATTTATGTTTGTACTGTATTGAGCGATGGTCGCCCAAAAGATAAGAAGTGGGTAAAAGCCAAGCTAAGGCCCAATTATTACAATTTTAATTTTTCTTTTGAAGTTCATAAACAAGTAGTAGGTACAAAAATAAAAATACGCACTAAAATCATTTCTGATCGAATAAAATATATTCCCAATGCACCACAGACACAGATTACTAAATTGGTTTTGTTATTATCTTAGTAGGTACTTACTTAATTTTATCAAACTTTGTTTGCACTTCCAATTAGTTAGTCAAGATTAAATGGGTTTGAACAAGCTAACATATTTGTAGATATTATTATCTTGTTAACATTTTAACATCAGGTCAAAGAAGGTTCTTATAAAGTTATTATTCCTAGTCTACTTATTTTTGTACAGTTTTCGCAATGTATTCAAAGAATAGTGTCCACACATTCGTCTAACGAGACATTGTCGCCTGATTACCCGACTACGTCTAGTATACGATACAAACGAGATTACAGTAATTATGTTGAGTTACTCAACTTGAGTAGAGGGCCCGGAAATTTGCTCCTACATTATTATTATTATCAGGTAGAGCCACAAAATATTTCTATTTTAGTATAGAGCTTTTTACTTTTCGTATCTAGGTACTTAATTGCTACCAATGTGGTTAGGATCAGTTGGACTACCGTCTTACTAATACCATCCGGTTAGTACAGAAATAATTCCGAGTGAATAAGTAGGTACATACATAAAAGAAGAATAATACTTTCAAATAACGATGAATAAACTTTTACAGTAGCCGCGGTAAGTTATTCCATATTTCCACATAACCCTGGCATGCAATAAAAATCCAACGCGAGTGTGCGATTCTGAAAACATTCGCCGTTCGTTTGAAAAAGTTTTTACCTATCTATCCGAGCTTAAATTCTATCTTGCTAAAGTTTCATATTTCACAAAAATAATGTGTACCTACTTCCTTCCGCCTAAAATTGAAGTATTCTATGCTAAGTACGGAACCCTGATTCAGTAGTTTTGCTCTATGTGGACATAGGAAATCCTTGAGCCCGTCCTTTAGGCTGAAATGACGACTCTACTATTGGTAGGCGATATTGTCGTGTCTCATGATGGGTAGGTCCTACATGTTTGCAGTTTTTTTTTTATTTTATGCTAGACAAGGCAGGTATTTGACCGCAATCGCACCTGGTGTTAAGTGAGATGCAGTCTAGGATGGTACATATCTGCCCTGTAAGTGCCTATTCACTCTCGCCTTGAAAACGCCCGGATTATAGTGTTCAGGAAATACAGCAGCAGGCAGCGAATTCCAGTCCCTAGCTGTTCGCATTATAAAGGAGTCGTCGAAACGCTTAGTGCGAGCTGGTGGAATGTCGACAATGTAGGGATGGTACGCTAGCCTGCGTCTGGTTCCCCGGTGATGGAAGGGGGCTGGTGGAATTAGGTTGTATAATTCCTTCGCACATTCTCTGAAGTGTAGCCTGTAGAAAACCGTTTTAGGGTTCCGTAGCCAAATGGCAATAAACGGAACCCTTGTAGATTTTAAAAATTGTCTAACAATGCCAGAATAAGTCTGCATGCGAAGTAAAATTAATTTCTTTATGGGGTTGCAGCGTGAACCCTGTTTTAATCGCGGGTAGAAATTATAGGTTTCGAGGAATTTAATTACCTGCGTGGTCGCTCAAAAATCCCCATGGCATATTGATCCGTCGGGGTTTACAGTTTTATTACGATTTGTAGGATCCATTTAGCGTTACATAAATCAAAATGCTACAAAGCTCTCGTGGCGCAAATTGCGTAGGTTTCACGTTGTTTTAAAAGGTTTATTTACTCACTGTATCTACCTTAACAAGTTTAACTGAACCTGTCTAGATAATAGGGTTTGACACGTTAGTTACATTCGATTTACAACTCGCAATACTTATGGATCTCTAAAAAGTAGAGCTCCAAACTAAGCAGAGCTTGTTGTGTCAGCGTAAAAACACCAATCATTGAAATACTACGAGTACATTTATATTTATTGTAGATATTAGGTAAGTATTTATTTATATGTCGCAGACGGTCATGAGTACGGACACTAAAGTGAAACGCAAGTGCGCCACCTAGCGGCGAATCGGCGCAACACCGTTTTGGCGCGCTTTGACAGAGTCGTNACACTGAAAGTTATGGGGAAAAGTTTTTTTTGCGACATGGGTGTCTTTAAAGTTAGTGACGGACAGAAAGAATAATGGCAGAAAAAAATAAAAATGACATTTGGTCGGATATACGACCCAGATTATGGGAAAAATCCGAAATGTCAAAAAATCAAGATGGCGGCGGCGTGGGCGGCCATTTTGTAAAAAATTTAAAATTTCGAAATTTTGGAATGGATTTTTCGAGTAGTTGGCAACATTTTGGAAAATTGAGTTGTATGAGGCGGTTGTGTCTCTTGTCGAGAGGTTTCGCTTGGGTGAAGAAATTTCTCCAGTGTTGCCATACCTGAGGAGATTTGGTACAAAAATGTCGAAAGTAGAAATAACGACTTCCGGTCAAAAATTTGGACGACGCCTCCTGCAAAGGGGTCGTGCAAATGACATTTGACCATTTTTATCTCGATCACCTGGCAACACTGGGAGCTACGGGGAAAAGTATTTTTTTCGACATGGGTGTCTTTAAAGTTAAGGACGGACAGAAGGAGATATGGCAGGGAAAATTTGAAAAAGGGGTTTGGTCGGTTATACGACCCAGACTATGGGAAAAATCCGAAATCATGGAAAATCAAGATGGCGGCTGAGCGGGCGGCCATTTTGTAAAAAGTTTCAGATTTTCGATTTTTCAAATGCATTTTTCGGGCAGTTAGCAACATTTGGGAAAGTCGGGTTGTATGGGGCGATTACGTAGTTTGTCAAGGAGTATCGTTTGGGAAAACAAAAATTTCCAGTGTTGCCATACTTTGAGAGTTTTGGTCCAAAAATTAAAAAAATGGAAATAACGACTTTCGGTCAGAAATTTGGATGACGCCTCCTGCAAATAGGTCAAACTAATGACATTTGACCATTTTCATATCGATCACCTGGCAACACTGGGAATTACGGGAACACAAAATTTTGTGACATGGCTGTTTTTAAGGCGTTGCTCCTCGGGACTGGGTGAGGATAGTAAAAAAGTAAAAATGGGGTTCGGCGCGGAAAATTGTCCAGATTAAGGCAAAAATGCAAAATTTTGGAAATCCAAGATGGCCGCCAAGCGTTCACCCGTTTTCCTAAAGGGACTAAATTCCGCGTAGCGGGCGACCAAAGCTAGTATCGAATATACAGCTCGATAGAGAAAAAAATCTGATTAAAATGGTATATATAACTCAATTTGGCCAAAATGGTTTATACGACAATTGAACCTGAAGGTGTCGATCTAATTAATTACAAGCACAGGTTTCTCAATTGTTTGGTCGGAGATTGTACCAGGATGCCGTAGCCGTAGCCTATTAGAAACTGGTATCTGCTCTGAGTAGTCCGTGGGAATTCGGTAGTGCGATAGTTCTGGGTGGTGCAGTAGGATCTGGCAGTGTGTAGCTAAGATCATAAAGTCATTGGTTGATTGACTTA
>NW_021136185.1:0-835 GCF_004193835.3 Ostrinia furnacalis
AACTAGAGCTGGTGTTGTATTCATACATGAACCATCAAGTGAGGCTACGTTATGAAATGAAATACCTACTAGCAAAATCAGAATAATATTTGCTGCGTAGAGTTCAGTTATTTATAAAAAAGAAACATCCAGAATGGCAATAAGTAAGAAGGCATTTCACATGTATTTTTTTTACTACATGTGATGTTGCTACACTCCAATACTAAAAATATTACAAATAAGTCCTTTTTTAGGATATTTTTTTTGTCATTCATGACTTTTATTCTGATACCTATTTTGACCACCACAATCAACTGTTCAAAGATGCAATTATGTACTTAATTAGAAATATCCCTTTTGATACCAAAGTTTAAGCAAGCAACCCGTTCCCGACTCTCTTCCCAAAATAACTTCGCGTGCGCCAGTTCGACGCGTGCGCATCAATAAATCTGGCCGGGCTAATTGGCCGAGAAGCTTGTCGAATTTGTCAACGCATTTTTATGGGACGCCCCAATTATAATGGGGGGTGGTTAGTGGCAATCAAATAAGATATTTGCTGTTTGTAAGTACACCTAATTATGCCTAACTTGAGTGAAAAGTCTATAGAAGTGAAGTGTACTTAAGACGTCATCATAATTAACGAATTTTAGCACCATCAGGATACGAAAATCTCTTTACAAGTGATCACTAAAGGTTCGGCCAAACCAACGCGATTACACGCGATCAGCCGGCGTCCAGCGATGGCGATCAATGCATTTAAGTCTGGTCGCCATCGCTGCATGCCGGCTGCCGGGTGGAAGTCTACATCGGGACAAAAACACTTAAAAGCACTCATTCAGGGATATAGCAACAAAGT
>NW_021136187.1:0-3163 GCF_004193835.3 Ostrinia furnacalis
TGAAAGCATAACATCTAGATGGAACATAAGTTTTGACACACGCAACGACCCAGTGGAGTTTTTAGAGCAACTAGACGAACTAATATCGTCGGGCGAGGTCAAGCCAGATAAAGTGCTCAAAGTGCTCCCCAGATTCCTGAAAGGTAAAGCTGTACTGTGGTATAGAAATAATAAAAACTCGTTTACTACATGGAACGAATTCATAGAACTCTTCAAGTTGACATTTGTGAGCCGTGACAGTGACCTGTTAGCTAAAATAGTGAATTATAGGCAACATTACCGCCAAAAATTCACAGACTACCTGATTGAAATACAAACACTCATGCGCAGATATGCAAAAATGTCAAAAGAAGAAGAACTAAATAGAATCTACGAAAACATGAACACAAAATACAAGTTTTATATCAAGAAATCAGAAGTCGACTCGATAAGCAAATTAATGCAACTGGCAAACGACTATGAAAATGTCACAGCAGACCGTCAAACTAGCTTCATACAAAGAGAACCACGAAACGATCACCACGAAACAAGCACAAATTTTAATCAAGAACACAAGGAGACGACGTCATACATACACAATTACAACACAAATACTTGCTGCTGGAGCTGTGGAAAACACGGACACTCCATGAAAGACTGCAGAAGTAAGAAAATACTATTTTGTAACGGTTGTGGCAGGATCGGCAAAATGAGTAAACAGTGTTGTAAGAAAACAAGTGAGTACACACAGTCCATGACAATAAACACAAGTCCGCAACTCAAAGATAATCGTCCATTCGTAGATGTATCGATACTAGGCGAAAAATATCAAGCACTCGTAGACACCGGCGCCACAAGATCATACATCAACGACCAAGTGTACAGTAAATTCGTGAAAAGAAACCTGAAACCGAAAACAGTAAGCATAACAGCTAGCATGACAGATGGGAACACAACTAGAATTAAAGAAGCACTAGACTTGCAAATAAATATAAAGGGAAAAATAATTAACCACCAAGTGTTATATCATCCACAAATCACGAGTATACTGATCGGCATGGACATATTAAACAGAATAGGAGCCAAAATAGAATGGCCTAAAGATAGTACCAAGCAAGGGGAACAAGTGGGAACAACGTCAAGAAAAACTACAGAAGCCAACATCGTACCTACATACGAAATGGCTGAAATACCGACAAGCAAGAAAAAACACAAAATCAAACTCGTACACGAACTTGAACTCGCACACGAAAAACCAATCAAGAAAAAAGACTATTCACGGAACCCTAAAAATCAAGAAGTAATAAATAAACACGTAACACGCTTAAAACAAAAAACAAAAGAAGACTGGATCCAAAAGAAAATTCAAGAAATACAAAAAACCGGAAACAAGGACTATGAAATGTCAAACGGCAAATTATACAGAAAAATAATAAATCACGCATACGGACCAAGAACAGAAAAATCATCAGACTGGAAATTATGCATAAACAACAATGAAAAAGACCAGATTCTCAAAGAAAACCACGATACACCAACCGCAGGCCATCTAGGAACAGCAAAAACACTGAACAAAATATCACAGAGATATTATTGGCCCGGTATGTACAGAGATGTGTCAACGTACGTCAAGAACTGCAAAACCTGTCAAGTCAACAACGCACGCAAAACCTGGAGCGTAGTGTCTATAGACCAGAATAGACCACTACCCAGATCATCAAACCGGTTCACTGACTGGACCGAAATCCTCGATGTCGACACCGTCGACCACCCACAAGACCTGGACTGGCGCGAGTCCGGCCCTGGAGAAGAGCCGACCCGAGCTGAGGACCAGACCAGGAGGCGGCCGGGGAGAAAGAAGAGGCGCGGCCAAATCCAGAACCAGCTGAACAAGGCCAGTAACATTTACTCGTAGCTTAACTTTATACCTAAGTTAGGTTTCGAATAGATAGATACAAAATATAGTAATTGTCTAGTCAGTTCTCGTTAAAGTAAATTCATCAATATTAAAAACAAGTCAATAATGTATAACTATTAATTAACATTACACAGTAGCCCTGTATAATTTAAATCGTTCAATTGTTCTATTTAATCTCGTAAAATAACTATTGACGCAAATCGCATTGTTATTTACTCGTAACTCGCAACCTAAACTCACATAAATAACAAACCGGTTTGCTACGCGTCAATAGTACTACCAGTTTCTCGATAACTTTTAAATAGTAAACAAACATTGTAAGAACGATTCACCGAGCGAGCTCATTTGCATAATCAGAGAAACATGTATTTTTTCTATACGCCATTCACGGGCGATCAACAGCGCTCGCTTACTAGATGACTCATAACTAGATTTTACCTGCCTGATGTTTGCGCGCCGCGTCAGGCTGCATTCCATTATGAAATAATATCATTGTAGTTAAAACTTAACCCCTTGACTGCCATTATCTTGTATAACTTTTAATAATTATAGAAATTATTAACATTAATCAGATGCCTATTCTGAGTATGGTAATTTAAATAATTAAACTAGTAAACTAGAAATATTAATAACAAGTGCCATGAATACTATTATTGTATTAAAGAAATATTTCAAGTAATACTCGTAATAACAAAGTAAACAACTCGTTTAATTAGTTCATTGGTTAATTGTAAACAAAAGGTCAAAGGTATCTTAATAATATTGTTTCAAAACTAAGTTAGCTAAAATTAGCGTTTAATTAGTTCATTGTAAGCAAAAAAAATTGAAGGTATTTTAATAACATTGTTTCAAAACTAAGTTAACTAAAATCAGCGGTTAATTAGTTCATTGTAAGCAAAAAAAATTAAAGGTATCTTAATAACATTGTTTCAAAACTAAGTTAGCTAAAATTAGCGTTGAATTAGTTCATTGTAAGCTAAAAAAAAAAAAAAAATTAAGGGTATCTTAATAACATTGTTTCAAGACCAAGTTAGCTAATATTGTTATAAATAAATAATTAATGTCCCGTTATGTTTTAAATAAAAGAGTTATTATTGGGCTAATGATCAAGTACAAGTTCAGTCATGTTTTACATTTTAATTTATACTCGTTATGAAATTACCCAAAAATAACTTATTATTGACATGAATTTTAGTTGTTCTTAAAGAACCTTTATGTACCAGACTTGTGATTTTTCCAGGTAAAAATCTCCAAAACAAGGGAGGA
>NW_021136188.1:0-924 GCF_004193835.3 Ostrinia furnacalis
ATTGGATAGACTATAAGTAAGTGAGCGACTAGAAATACAAAGAGGGCAACTTCAATATTAAGATAGATTCGATTTTTTCCAATTGAAGTAATTTCTGATGATGATGATGATGAGATGCCCTGAGAACGTTATTTTGTTTTTCAACATTTACCATGCCATTAATGTAAATCCTAAGATTTACCAACGAAATGGTGGTAAGAGTTCGAATCGCAAACCTTATAGGACATTTACCATTAGGAATTGGTAGATTTTAAGTTTTACTGGAATATCTTAGGATTTACTGCAATTCGAGCTTTTACAGTAACACATACATTTTTTTAAATACCTTCGCGAAGAAAATCTTCGGTACGAAGTACTTATTATTATAGGCTAGTTTCCTAAAAAAATTTTTAGTCCGTCAATTTTAGTATAAAAAAATATTGGACACGTATATTTTTAATTGTCAATCAAACAAATAATTACATAGTTATAGTGCGTTGAAGTTCCGCGCGACGTCACAAAGTGCTGCACTTTTACGCACTCACTGACGTCACGGGCCTTTTCTTTAAACCTATGGCACGCTTTATCTCTTTACATTTTCATAAATTTTAAAACATGAAAAATGCGTGTTGAGTAGTTTTTGATAAGCTAACTGACGGACTAATTAAAACTCTTGTTTTTTACCCAGGAAACATCCCTATTCTGTGCTAGTACTCACGTGAAGTGCTTGGGGCAATGCTCGCATTGGTATCGGCGGCCTTCGTGGAAAGTTTGACAGTTCCAACTCCTTGCCAGACAGTTTTTTCAGACTTCATGTTTCACCAACATTGTATCCTATATTGGGAGCATACGCTGACAAACTTTCAGCTTTTATAAAATGACGTAGGTCTAGTGTTCACTAGCTCTTAGCACAGAATAAGTAATAGTACAGGTGTCGCGGACCGG
>NW_021136189.1:0-690 GCF_004193835.3 Ostrinia furnacalis
TACGGACTTCAATTGGAATTTCACCGACTGATTGAAGATTTTCTGATTTCTTCCAGATTTACCACAACTACGCTCTGCTACCATGAAGGAATTGTAGCTTTTGTGGTAAATAAAAGAAATATTGAGGAATAATAACTTTCTATTCGGTTTAGAGCGCACACGAATCACAGAGTTCAAAATGGCAGTAACAGTAGTGTCAACATGAAAAAAACTAAACGGATTTCCGTATTGCCAACATACACAATATAAAATGGTTGCGTTCCATTTATTCTAACATTTTCGGCTAGAAGATTCTTCTATCTTACAGCTTAGACCTTTAGCTACAGACCTTAGTCAGTATTTTTATTATTTATTTGTGTCAGTGTGCTCTTCTAAAGAGTGTAAGACGATTGTGTGTAGGTACCATTAAAATGTAATTTTAACTCATTGATTTTGTCTCATATTTGAGGAATGTACTATGTAATATGAGTAGAGTCTTCGCTTAAAAGGATGCGAACGATTTAAATTTCAATAGGTAGACAAAATTGATAATTTTTAATTATCAATAATTTAAGCTTTCTTTAGTAACACTGATATTATTATACTGTGACTCATCAAAGTCATCATTGTCAAAAATATTGACAAATCGCGAACTGTCACGGCCAAAAAACTGAGACGCGTCCATCCTCCGTAAGCGCCACCGCGCGACTG
>NW_021136190.1:0-1029 GCF_004193835.3 Ostrinia furnacalis
GGTCATCTGGAAGTGGTTAGAATTTGGTCTATAGGTCAGACATGTAGATTTTTGGACGTCAATATCTAAAGAACCGTTTGAGGCATATTAATGAAATTTGAAACTGATGTATATCTTGCAAGTCTCAACACATGAGCCAAATTTGGAGTGTTAATGCACAGTAGTTTTTGAATGATGAGGAGTCAAAAGTGGCTCTAACTGGTTCGTCTAAATAGACGCACGGTGCAGTCCCCTCCATGGAACTAGGCTTAACATGCTCCTGCATGTCTATAGTGTTTGCTCAATGTTGATTTAATCGATTTTCTCCTGAAAGGAACATGTAAGACAACAATAAAATTTCCAATTTTACAGACCTTCTAGAGCAGATGCCGCAAAAACTATACAAGATATAGAAAAACTTGACGGTCTCACCTATAGCAAATTGAATAAGCTTTTTTTGGTTCATAGTAGTCATGTCACTAGGACGCATAGTTTCCGAGGATTAAGCGAAAAACCGAAAAGTGGCACCTTTAAACCCCCCTCTCCCCGCCGGCTCAAGGGCTAAGGGCGGGGACTTTTGCTATGTTCACCTCCTAACTAGACTAAATAAAGTCCTGAAGTCAGAAATTGTGTTCTACAGTTTTCCATCTATAATGCTTTATTGACTGGACTATTAAACATGTCGAAAAAGGGGTATTTTGGCTTAATTTCGTAATGAGCTCATTCATACATAATGAATAGGTAATATTACCTAATTGTTGTAAATATTGTTAGAAAAAGGTGTAATAAAGATAAGCCAAAGGGTTTTTGTAAAAGTGATTTAGCAAATTATGTCGTTGAACTGTGGATCTTGCAACATGAACTTTAAAATGTCATCGCAAATTTGTTTAAATTTTCCGATCATTTTTTGTAATATTTGCGGGAAATTTATGGTGATAAAACAACGAAACAGCATTACAGATTTTGTGAAAAATATTTACAAATGTTATTTTTGATATGTTTTAAGTAACCAAGACAAAACTTGGACTCCTCATTAAATTTGTACGGCTT
>NW_021136191.1:0-536 GCF_004193835.3 Ostrinia furnacalis
TCATTCAATTATGATTATGATTATGATTATGATTATGATTATGATTATGATTATGATTATGATTATGATTATGATAGCAAGGTTTTAAAATATTTCTGCTCAAGGGCTTATTCCTGGCCATGGAGACATTTCGTTTTTTTCAGGGTTCCGTTTAGTTGTAGGTATAGGTCCGTTTGTAGTCTCCCGCAAAAACCGATTCGTTCGAAATTTCAAGCGCATATTATGAGTGTTCACAATGACAGTCCAGTTTTGCGGGATTATAATTAACTTTAAAAAAAAAAAATAACCGACTTCAAATGCGTGAACACAAAAAAAAACTAAAAATTAAAAAAATTTGATAATACCTATTCAACAAAAAAATAATCGTTCAAATTGGTTCATAATCGGCGGAGATATTGCGTATAAAGAAGTTCATCCCCAATTTTCCACCCTTGGGGGTGAAATATTTTCTTCAAATTCGCATGAAACCACCCTTTTGATAATACCTATTCAACAAAAAAATTATCGTTCAAATTGGTTTATAATCGGCGGAGATA
>NW_021136192.1:0-839 GCF_004193835.3 Ostrinia furnacalis
ACTTAATTCCACCAGCCCCTTTCCATCACCGGGGAACCAGACGCAGGCTAGCGTACCATCCCTACATTGTCGACATTCCACCAGCTCGCACTAAGCGTTTCGACGACTCCTTTATAATGCGAACAGCTAGGGACTGGAATTCGCTGCCTGCTGCTGTATTTCCTGAACACTATAATCCGGGCGTTTTCAAGGCGAGAGTGAATAGGCACTTACAGGGCAGATATGTACCATCCTAGACTGCATCTCACTTAACACCAGGTGCGATTGCGGTCAAATACCTGCCTTGGCTAGCATAAAAAAAAAAACAAAAAAAAAAAAACTAAAAAACAACACATCGTCCGTTTATTACTGTGGCACATTCGCGACACCCCCGACTTTTGCATGTCGAGCGCATACCGAGATTTGAATTTCGAAGGAAAGCTCGCGTTTCGTCCGTTTATATGAAGTTACAATACTGTATGATAGTATTACCGTGGAAAAAGGCACCTATCCTTTGCTAAAAGGATAGTTGCCTAATTTTTTTTGGGTATAAATGCCCTTAGGGCCATGTCCCATGCACCTAGGGGCATCTATCCTAACGTGCTCTTTTTGTCACAGATAGTAAGTAAGAAGAAAAAAAGAATGTACCTAGTACGGCTAATCTTAGGAAAGTAATATGTAGGGTGCCCTTCTGATCGAATAACCTTTTTACCCGACTGTGCTAGAAGGAGGGATATGTTTTTCGGGTGGATGTACCTACTATGTATTATTTTTAATAAAAAATATTAATTTTCATTTTTAATTCATTTAATAACAAACAATCTTAAATAATAATACTTGGCTTGTTTGATTTCAAAATG
>NW_021136193.1:0-805 GCF_004193835.3 Ostrinia furnacalis
TATATATATATTTTATAATCTGTTTAAATTACATATTGAAATAATATGTAATTTAAACAGATTTTTTGTGATAGTAATTTTTCTTTTGTAATGTTTTGTAAGCAGTATTTATTATGATGAACATTTAATTTTTTTCTGCAAAGAAAACTTTCTTAAGTTATTTAAATTATAATATTGTTTTGTTTGATAATTAATTAAGAAATTAAGTTTTACAGGATTTTTCCAATATACTTTATATTTAGTAAAGGTTGCAGTATTCTATATTACAAAACTATCTTTTTAAATTAATTTTAGATAGTTATACCACAGGTTATACCATCATACTTAATTAATTTTATAGGTTTATTTTATGCAATTTTTTTAATTATGTGATAAATTTTAATTATGTTTTATTAAAATATTTCAGAAACTGTATCCTGCCATCTACATCAGAGCAACATTATCTATAGTATATATAAAAATGAAACCCGTTTCGCGTTGTCACGGCATCACGTGTGAACGGCTGAACCGATTTCGATAATTCTTTTTTTTAAATGTTTGTGGAAGTCCAAGGATGGTTCTTACGGAAAAAAATATTAAGAAAATCTCTACGCTAAGGCGGTACGAAGTTCGCCGGGTCAGCTAGTGGATAATATTATTGCTGCGTCCTAAGGTATCATAATAATGTATTTAATTTATTAAATTTCAAATCTAATTACATAAAAGGAGAAACTGACTGACTGACATATCAACGCACAGCCTAAACGTCTAAACGTAGGCACTTGAAATTTGGAAGGGACGTAGCTTAGGTACCTATAATAATAAT
>NW_021136194.1:0-760 GCF_004193835.3 Ostrinia furnacalis
AGATTTGTTCAAATCGGTTCATAATTGGCGGAGTTATCGCGTAACAAACATAGAAAAAAAAAAACATACGGGTCGAATTGAGAACCTCCTCCTTTTTTGAAGTCGGTTGAATAGTAGATACCTAAGTCGCGAACTTCTTGAACGGATTCTTTATACTGGAATCCTACTTAAGATGTCTGTAGTTGTCTCGAGAAGTTATAAGTAGCATAGAATAAAAAGGTGTAGATGTAGAAGAGACACAAAAGCTTTTTAGGCAACAACGTAACGACAAAATACATATAAAATCCAGAACCGTGCACCAAAATTTTGGCAATTTTATTCATCACCGGCTGAATCGACATCATCCTATCATTAAAAAATATTCTCACAAGAATCCAAATCCGCTAGCAAAAGGGCTTTCAGCGTTTGCGAATAGAAAATGCTTCCTGGAAACGTTGTCAATTTCTCTCTTCATAATAACCATCCTCGGACTTCAACGAATATTGAAAAAACATACCAATTTTCCGAATAGGTCCAGCTTTCCGAGATTCTCTCAGCTACACATTTTACGATTCATTTTTATTTGTATAGAAAATTACTAATAAAGTCTCTCCGCTGCCTTCTGACGTTGGCAGATTGGTTTTAGTTGGAACCACGCTAGGAAATAGGGCTTGAATACCGGAATTTCGTAACTCCGGAATTTCGGATACATTTTTTCCGATATTTCAACTCCGGAACTGAAGCCAATATCGTATTCCGATATTGAAATTTTTCATAAATC
>NW_021136196.1:0-695 GCF_004193835.3 Ostrinia furnacalis
TGTGTGTGTGTGTGTGTGTGGGTGTGTATGTGTGTGTGGGTGTGTGTTGTGCGTGGTAATGTGTGCGTGATGTACTGTGATGTTATGTAGTGTGTTTATGGCTATTTATATGGTTATTATTATATTAGGCTCAGCGCGGAAGTAAAGCTTCAGTGTCCAGATAATCAAGGCCTAGGCCAAGGCCTTTTTGATTGACGCATCGGCGTCATTCTCTGTTCTTACCTCCTTGGAGTCGAGCAGGTACTCGGGCGGCGGGTTGTAGCTCTCGGCGTGTGACGGCAGCGGACGGCGCGGCGCGGGAATGTGCTTATGGATGCCGCGGAGTCGCTCCTCCTCGTCGTTCGCCGTCGAACCCCACAGGTTGTAGAAGTTCTTCTCCTGGGAACATTGAAGTTCAAGTTTTTCGCTATAAAAATACATTAATAGGGCGTGTGTTTTTGAGTCATTTTCTGTCTGTCGACGACGGTTTTACAGCTCATAAAAATGTCAATTGAATTGAATGTGGTGTCAGGTATTCAATTGTACAAAAAAATGGACTAAGGCGATAACACAGGCCTGCAAAAAAAAAATTTTTTTTGGTGCAGCTCTTTTTGTATATACGATCGATAATATAGGTAATCTACAATATATTGACATACTTCATTTCAACTCATCAGCTCTAGTTTGTCGACTACCCTCATTTTAGTTTTTTTCCT
>NW_021136198.1:0-1393 GCF_004193835.3 Ostrinia furnacalis
GCAAGATAAGAAATGATTCAATGTATTTCATGAAGTCGCATCTCTTCTTATGAGAATTCTAACGTTATACATAAATAATTTATACGAACCAATTCTAAAACAGTACATGGAATTAAAACTGACCTTTTTTTTTTAGTAAATAAATAATAATAATGATGATGAAGCCTTACTTTGTAAGACTATCAATAGTATTATTAGCATTAATCATACATTGATTAGTAGGTACAAACCTACATAATAATGATTTTCCAATACAAGAAAAAATGACGTCATCTTATGTACCGATACAGTTTAAGGAAGCTCTTAGATTTTATCTATTACACCGGTCAACAAAAAAAATTTTTTTTTTTTGCGCATGGATTTTACTTATTATATTCTGATTATATAAGCAAATTTATATAAAAAAGTGCGATTACAAATCGAAAATATTTGCTTTTTAAAGAGTTATAGCGATTTGAATTTTCCATCTTCATAGTAAAATGTCTCTAAAGATGCACGTCACATTCTCATTGGGATATATTTATAGACTAGCTGACCCGGCGAACTTCGTACCGCCTTAGCGTAGAGATTTTCTCAATATTTTTTTCCGTAAGAACCATCCTTGGACTTCCACAAACATTTAAAAAAAAGAATTATCGAAATCGGTTCAGCCGTTCACACGTGATGCCGTGACAACGCGAAACGGGTTTCATTTTTATATATATAGATAATTATGGGGGCTTATTCGCAAGAACAAGGGGCACGCTTTCATCAAAATATAGTGGGATTTGAGAGACGACGTTACCAAGGCCAGTAAACTGAAAGTATGATAGGGTTAGATTTTTATGAGAAAAATCTTCTATGGAACATGACAGGAAATTAGGACTTTTAATTTTTAATAAATATTTGGACTGTATTTTAAATTTTCTCTTGTGAGAATGAATCTTAAATGGATGTTTGGTATGTTTTAATAATTAGAAAGAGTAAAAGAAAGAAAGAAAAACAAATATTTGGCAACAAATTAAATCATCTCTATGTTCATGTTTCATACATTCATTGATATGAATTTTTCAATTTTTTACACATAAAAGCAAATTCAGAATTTTTTTTTGTTGTTATTCTTATTTCTAGTTATTAAAGCAATAAAAATAAGCTATGCATAACCCGTGCGCAAAAATGCTGTAGACAGTTGTTATTTATAGATACAAGCTGGTGAGACGTCATGAATAAAAAAATAAACTTTGTAAAAATATCAGGGCTAAAGAAAGGCCGCAAAGGGACAAACAAAAATGTTGCCTGTTTGTTCAGATACAAAACAAGCATCCGTTAAAATAAGACCATAATTCTATTTGCTTTTCAGTGGCTATCGTGTTTATGTAATAAACATAATATATCTATACTAATATTATAAAGC
>NW_021136199.1:0-744 GCF_004193835.3 Ostrinia furnacalis
TGGCCGCCAAGCAGTTACCCATTTTCCAAATGGAACTGAGTTTTCCATACAAATTGTATGCAGGGGGGCTTGGTTAACGTAGAAAAAGGCGAGGCCGAAGGCCGAGCGATAGTTTAAAGCCTGTGAGTCGCCATAGATTTATTTTTAATGCGTCAAATAGGACTAGAGCCCAGTGACATACAGAAAGGCGAGGCCGAAGGCCGAGCGATGGTTCAAATCCCGAGAGTTACCATAGTTAAACTTGCGTTGCGTCAAAAAAGCAAAAGAGCCCTGCGACGAACGATAAACGCCCCCCGTGTAATTTTTGCGAGGCCGAAGGCCGAGCTCCGAGTGCGAGGCCGCAGGCCGAGCGCCGCGTAGGGCGAAGCCCGGAGCGGCCAGCATCGCAGATCTAGCTTTTGTAGCCCGCGTAGCGGGCGACCAAAGCTAGTCTATATTATACAGTGTGTCCGGGCATGTAGTGATCAAACTTTAAGGGCGTAATCTATGGACAATTTTATCGATGAAAATACTTCAAATTTGGGGCCTGACCCATTTCTCGAAAAATTACATCGATTTGAGTTTTTAATTTTTAGTTTACACCTCTTCTTTAAAAAGCAAGTAAAAGCGTGGGTAGCTTAACATTAATAGGCAAATATTTTATATCATGCGATAGCCAATAAAATTATCTATTAGTAGAAGAAGAAAGCAGACACAAGTTTCATACATTTTATGGGAGTAAGAATGGATTTAATTAGAAAAATA
>NW_021136200.1:0-593 GCF_004193835.3 Ostrinia furnacalis
TTTTCTTTAATAAAATGAAGTTTAGAACTAGGCTTTTAAATGGTGCCAATATTGGTGGGAAGTAGGGATGCATACGTTTGAAAATGCTTGTCGCGGGTGGTGCGATTTATTTGCTGTCGAGTGTATTTTGATGTATCCTATGAGCCGAATGAGAATGCAATATTAGTGCAAAGGATATGGTAATATAAGTTTGATAGTAATTTTTATTTATATGTAATCATACACTTATAATTAAAGACACGAGGGACGAAGGTAAGTACGTAACTACTTGCGGTCAAGTCCTTCTGTGACTTACCGAAATCCACAGGCCAATAACCTTATTAAGAAGTTCTATGTTGAGACTACAAGTGATTGCAATTGCAATACAAATGACTCATAAAATGTGCATAACGCCCGCAATCAGACCGGGGGTTAGCGGACCGAAATCTATGTAATTGAAAGTAAGTGCCCTGGGGTACATAAATAGGCTGCCAGAGAAAGTGCATACTGGCTCTTGACCCGAAGATACCGTCAGTCAATAACCGAAGCCAGTACAAATAAATAACGGTGACAAATATTTGTAACTGATGTGTCGAAGCGTTGACCTTTTTTTT
>NW_021136201.1:0-606 GCF_004193835.3 Ostrinia furnacalis
TTGAATAGATTCAGTTCGTTCTTAAACATATTATTGATGCCGTTTGCTAGGTCTCATGAAGCACTTTTTCAGTAAGTAACGATTTGTTCGACATCTTGTATACCTACTATAAGAAATATTCGAGTGAGATCACTTATCGATTATTTTCGTCATCCTTATTTGTATTAAATTTAATTAAAATACACTAAGGCTGAGATGACTGAGTTTGTTGCGGCGCTTCTTCTCAGCACTTGCCAAATGTTGGTCTCGAAGCGCTGGTAGGGTAAAAAGATTATGAGACATGTAGAGGCTCCTTAAGAGCAAAATGACGATTTGTAAGAACTATTTATTAGTCCAAACAAATAAAGAAATTTTGACTTTGAAATTTTGACTTTGATGCACCACCTAACTTTGACCCTAACTGACAATAACCGGTGTTTTATGTCAGACAGATTTTTGACATCCAAAATTTTGATGTCAATGTTAAAGTAAGACGGTGCAACACGGCCTAACAAATGTATCGTAGACAGTACTTTTTATTTTCTTCATAAATCTTTCTTTCCTTTGTAAAGCTATCTACAAGCTTTTATTTTCTTTGACAACTTCTTGCAACAAAACAATCTTGCA
>NW_021136202.1:0-1826 GCF_004193835.3 Ostrinia furnacalis
GTTTGTTTTTTATTTGAATTGTTTGTCTATTTTGATCTACATTGGATGCAGGTGGATCGAACTGTGAACAAAGCTTCATTGCTACAAAGTTTCTCTCAAGGGACTCATCAGAATTACAACTTTATACGTATAGACATCCTTTATTTATAATTTTATTATTCTTATTGTAATATCCTATACTATTATTTGATACAAACTGCATTTTCGACTGTCACTTAATTCTGCAAAAAAATTAGAGTCTGAATGATACTTCCGAGAAAAAGCTTTCTGAGCTTTTTCTTATTTTGAATAGTTTTAAATAATATGAGCACAAATTCAAAAGGTAGGTATCACAATTAAAATTATCAATAAGTTAATAGGCAACAAACGATTTTATCTATATATATAAAAATGAAACCCGTTTCGCGTTGTCACGGCATCACGTGTGAACGGCTGAACCGATTTCGATAATTCTTTTTTTTAAATGTTTGTGGAAGTCCAAGGATGGTTCTTACGGAAAAAAATATTAAGAAAATCTCTACGCTAAGGCGGTACGAAGTTCGCCGGGTCAGCTAGTAATGAAATAAAAACCAAGTGATTTTCGAATTAGAAGTCAGATTTTAAATTGTATCATTCAAAGTCCGCCATGAAAAGAACAACTACTTATGCATTTATTAGATTTTATAAATATTCGATAAGTCACGTTTCAAACTTAACAATCAAGTTATCAAAACTTGGTCCTACTTGACTCTCATCATCATCATCATTTCCAGCCACAGGACGTCCACTGCTGAACATAGGCCTTCCCCAATGAGTCCCACTATTTAATTCTACGGGACAAAACCCAAACCTCTACTCTGAACAAACCGAAAACAATGCATCTACATAAACTAGTTAGCTATACAACAACGCAATATCGTGCCCACCCCACCCCCACTAGGGGCGCTGGAATTTAATTTGTGCCTCCTCCAAACTTATGAAATTCCTTTCGAATGAACGTTTGCGAGCCTTGTGAGTGCAGCAAGGAGTTTGGGACTCTTCAGGTATAATTCAAATGAGTAATGACAATTTAATAATTTTGTAAGTAAATAAAAAATGTAGAGTCTGGAGCACATCAGTCATTTATTAAAGGTAGAAAATGTAATATCGTTTGCTTATGTTGGAAAATTCAAGTTCGGTCTGATATGCCAACGATTAAATTAAACTACGAGTTTAAATAAACGTAATAGGTACAATAAATACGTAAGATACTCTCTAGTTTAGCTTAAAGTGTCACCAAAACAACCCAAAGTAAATTGATTGGTATTCGTCCAATATTTAGGAGTCAGGTTAGTTTATTTATACTTATGCTTCTACGAATGCTTCGTAGATGCGTGCGAAGTACGCACTTATGCGACTACGAAATTACAAATTTTCTCCGCAATTGCTACGAAACTTCTACGAGTCTGCTACGAAATGTACCCCTTGCTAAATTATTGACCTCATAAAAAGCACTGCTATTTTCAATGTACTACGAATGACCTAAAAATCGATGTTAGCGGCTTCTGAAAACTACTATCTATGCTACGAGTATGCTGAGATAAATAGGTATCATTTTCTATTATGTTAAGTATCATTGTATCATTATAAACGCCGAAGTAATTAAGGATGAATGGATGTTTGTTACACCTCACACAAAAACTGTTGGAAGAATTTTGACGAATTTTCCAATCAATAGCAAAAATTTACAGCAGACGATCACATACGAGTACCTAGTCATAATTACTTACAAGTATCTAAGCGTACTTGACGCGGTCAGGGAAGAAGTTAACATAATAGTGATAATAGTATTAATTATCCTGCTTTCG
>NW_021136204.1:0-125583 GCF_004193835.3 Ostrinia furnacalis
TTAAACCACTTCAAAATATTTAGTGACAATGCTATTTTTACATTCAGAATGGAGTAAACTTTATTTTTTTGTATTGAAACTACTTAAAAAACTAAATTTCAATTTTAGCACCGAATTGAGAAAAAAACCACCGTTCTGTAGAAATGCCCGTAAACCAAAATAAGACGAAGTTTTAGGGTGGCTTGAGTTTTGTTACATAAAAATAATCTTTAACATTTTTTTTTTTCATTTTTTAATCGGGAGTGCTGGGCCCCTGGTCATAGTGGGCCCCTAGGCACTGGCCTAAAGTGCCTTATGGATAATACGGCACTGGTGACACCCAAAGTAGCCAAAAAGGTCGCAACACGTCTTTGTTGCAATTGGAATAAGGTTGTGCTATCAACTTTTTGGTCACTTTGGGTGCCATCATCTATTTGACGCTGACTGTACTCCAGATATGAGTTCGCACTCTGTGTTTTGAATTAAGGTCTTAAACCTTGTCTCTTCATAGTTGAAATGACTGTCAAGTTGTATAGGCCTCCCCAACCCGTCTGGCCAGCGTGGGGAGTGCAGGCCAAATCCTCCATTTGCCTCTGGTAAATTAGATTTATTGATCTTGCTCCTGCAGTGGAGACTATATGACCTGATGATGATGATGATGAATATCAGTTTTAAAAGCTTTCATATGCCCCAATGTTACTTTTTTAACTAACCCTACCACTGCTTCGGAACAATAATATGGGCCAGTGCTGAAAAGAAGCAGCGCAAGAAACTCAGTCACTAACGTCAGCCTCTTTTTCAATAACTTTAAAGATTCATTTTAACTGATGTGTGCCATCTATCATCATCATCATCACCATCACCAACACAGGCTTCCCCCAATGGTTTCCACATCGCCCGGTTGGTAGCGATCTGCATTCAGCGCCTTCCTGCTACCTTTATGAGGTCGTCGGTCCACCTTGTGGGTGTACTATAGGCAGCATCAAATTTATTTATTTGCCCTTGGTTTCTTAACCCATAAGGAGAGCAATTATTACTCATCATCATCATCATCATCATTTCAGCCACAGGACGTCCACTGCTGAACATAGGCCTCCCCCAATGCTTTCCATGTTGATCGATTGGTAGCGGCCTGCGTCCAGCGCTTCCCTGCTACCTTTACTCATCTATTAAATAATTATAAATTCGTTTTAAAACTTGGGAAAATCAATAAAATCAATAAGACTTTAACTATTATACCTTCAATATTTCAAGGCCATTTTCAAAACCATCTATTGCTTAATATAATTACAAGTAACTATACAAACACAATATTTTGTAATTGTCCAATTTTAAAGCCTCGGTGCGTTACAATAATTTTGTTTGGGAAACCATGCTCTATGGTGTCAAAATCAATTGAGAAATAAATTGAAAGTTGGTAGCGCACCGATTTCATTTTCACTTTAAAGAAGGTTTAAGTATTAGCAAGTGTCTCTGTAAGACCTCAACCACTCTTCCCGTGGATGTCGTAAGAGGCGACTAAGGGACAAATATGCGAGCATCAGGCCTCCCCAACCCGTCTGGCCAGCGTGGGGAGTGTAGGACAAATCCTCCATTTGCCTCTGGTCAATTAGAGGGTCCTGCTCCTGCAGTGGAGACTAAATGACCTGATGATGTATCGCCGATATGACGTCACACACGTAGGTCATCCGTAACATTGTTTCATAATCGTTTATCGGTCTACAGGTTTCATTTTTATCGGTTCATCATCGCTTGATTGACACGTACGGATTAGTTTGGCTTCGGTTTTGTTAATTTATACAAAACCTTTATATTGTTAAGTTCTTTTTTGTCGGTGAACTGTTCCAACACAATTTAGGTATTAGGGTTCCGTAGTCCTGACAAGGAACCCTTATTTTATTTATTTTATTTTACTTAAAGGAAACATTCTTTTATTTTTGAGATGAAAGAGTTGGTATGTTGGTATTTCTATTATCGGAAATCTTTGAATGCAGTTCTCTTTCTCTTCCCTTCAGGTGAAATCAGGTGGCAATACAGAATATAGGTGTAAACAATGATTCACTAGACTTTATTTATTCTAAACAAAAAATACTGACGTATCGGATTATCCGCTGCATTTACAACTAACTACATACAATGTGTTTATTGAATGGAATATTCTGACATAACTGCATTTAATGTAATTGCACTTAAACACGTATAGTCAAGGTTACGTCACAGTACACCTAAGTGTAGAAGGCCCAATCCAAACATGTTACTATTTGCATTATGCCTAATGTGCTTATAGAATGAAAGATAAAATAGGGATTCTTGGATGGCTCAAACTTGGAGTGCAAGTGTGGTTTTGTTCCCCAGTCGACGAAGCACATGATGTCGTGCCCTGCGTGCCCAAACAACTGCACGCAAGAAGATTTAATGAAGGCTACTGACAACGCCACTCTTGTGGCGGAGTTTTGGGCTAACACTGTTGTATGACAAGAAGATGAAGCTGTCAACCATTCCAAAGTTACAATAAAAATATTATTTTAAATACTTTAGTTACAACACGCACGACCAGAGCTTACGTTTATTTTTTTATTTAAAATCACATCAGTTAGTTACCTATAGCACGTTTCAAAAACAAAAACCTTATTTTGCCTCTCAATTATATTATTTACAAATAAATCATCACTTCCTACTTCTGTCAAAGACCAGATTATTCCAATCGGTATGCGAAAACAAAATACGGTTACTCTGTTTAGTCTTTGACCTTAAAACACGAAATTCTAAAAATAGCAGTACATTTTTCAACCTTCCAAACCAAAAAACAAGCAAAAGTGAACACTGTGATTAAATTGTTAAAGGTCAATTTTGTTATAAATGTGTTTTGTTTTGGTTCTAATTTTAGCAACGTTAAAAATTCCGCTGTAAAGTTGGCCAAAGATTAAAAATGCAAATGTGACAGACGAGGTCATAGGTAGTAAACAGTAAACTTTACTTGTATTTTGATTTTAGTATTTATTCACGGTCAAGAAATACATCAAACTAATTATTTATAACTTTTTTATTTAGTTTAAAGTGACAGTTACAAAATAATAATAAAGATTGAGTTGTGTAGCACCATTAAAATCATTATAATTAAAAATTACGATCTTGAAAATAAGGTTTACACAAGCTAGATCAAACTTTTTGCACAAACCTGCCATAATAATATTCTTTAAACCCCTTTTCACCCCCCTAAATTCTTATAAAATTATCTAGATTTATCCCTTATGTCATCCCAAATATTTTTCTCTCATCCTCATTCATCACTCTTAGGCTGGCTTGCACCATATTACTTTAAGTTTAACAAACTAAAATCTGTCAAATTCCATACAAAAAGCACCGGTTATTGATATAGTTACGGTTAAAGTAAGTTGGTGCAACTCAGCCTTCATCATCAATCATCATCAACAGCCCTTTACAGTCCACTGCTGGACTATGAACCTCCTCCACTATAGTGGAGGGTTTTGCCATAAGTAATCCCCACGCTTGGCAGGCGGGTTGGAGATCGCAGTTTAAAAGATTGATGTTTTTCAGAGAGCGCTGCTGCCCGTTCTCTGTTTGATGTGTAGTAGACTGTAGTCCCTAGGTCGCCTCTTACGACACCCGCGGGAAGAGTAGGGGTTGGTGACAAATGTATTCTACTCTGCCGTCACCACACGGCCTTAATTTTATTTTATTTGTTTAACAATGTTTCAACAGCATTCTTAACAATTACTTATCTCGCTTTTATCCCCTTTTAAACCCACAACAACCTCTACCCTTCTCAAGTTGGTTCAAGGATGATCAGGCATAGTTGACAGTACATCAGACTATCTGCACCACCTTACTTTAACCGTAACTATAACTATAACCGATGTTTTTGTATGGAGTTTAACAGACTTTTGACGTTCGTTTGCAAAGTAAATGGTGTAACCCAGCCTATATGAAAATTTTCACTTGAAGTGCTGGGACTGGGGGTACAAAATATCAGTTCTTTTTGAAGGACCTTCGGTCTTACCTCTTTAAAATAAACTCTCGGTCTTACGAGGTTAAAATACTGGCCGATGATGAACTTAGGCAAGATGCCCAATGTCCACCACAAGTCGCTAGTCAAGTGTTTTGTAATAATCATGGTTTGCCAGTTAGTCCAGTTGCCATCATTTGATTACATAAAGACTTGCTCAACTGAAGACAATGCTGTGATTTATAGGGATGGGCTAAATTCGTCTCACAATGGAGTTTAGGAATATTAAAACGAAGCACAAACCACAATACATCTATCTAAATATATTATATAACTCAAATGTGACTGACTGACATAGCGAACTATCAACGCACCACACCACTGGACGGATCGGGCTGAAATTTGGCATGCAGGTAGATGACGTAGGCATCCGCTAAGAAATGATTCTACGAAACTCCACTCCTAAGGGGGTAAAACGGGATCCACGCACGCGTACGAAGTCGCGGGCGGCCGCTAGTCTTTATGTATCTTTACTATATCTTATATTACGTTTAGTTCTCACATCTTTCCCATTTACCTGTACGCCTCTGTAGGTTGTATTCCCACCTCTCGTTCCCACCGCTGCAACTCCTGTGCAGCCAGGATCTACGGCTTGACCGCCAATAACCCAACCAGTGAAGGTCAAGTTTGTCCCAGGGGAAAGTTAAACTGTCACTGGACCCGTAGCAGAAGCTACCTAGTAAAATTAATTTAAAAAAAACTGGTATAGAATTGAAAACTTAACTAAACAAATAAATCAACGTGACATTTCTCTGCAAAGCAAGAATTAGCATTTCTTTATCAATCAATTAATCAATCAATTGATCAATGTACCATGAACGGCTTAAGCTAAACACTATAGCATCTTAAGACAATGCAATAGGAGTTATTTTACAACAACTATTTATCACTTGATAGATATGCTATAGTTTGTAAATAATGCAGACACAATTCACGTGTATTCAAATTACATGCAAAACGAATTCTTGCATTCTATTGTTTTCTTTACCAATGGCGACTGGCAGATCAAGATAGCCTGATGTCTATCTAAATGGTAGGAAAACTGTTAATCAATCCTAAAAAAAGTCCATGAAAATCCATTCGCTAACTCTTTTATGATACGAACAGCTAGGGACTGGAATTCGCTGCCTGCTGCTGTCTTTCCCGCACACTATAATCCGGGCATCAACTTCTAGATGTACTGGTCTTCGAACTCCTCTTGTTCTTCTGATTAATTTCGTTGCGGGTCCAATGACAGTATAACTTTCCCCGGGACAAACTTGACCTTTATTGGTTGGGTTATTGGCGGTCAAGCTGTAGATCCTGGCTACACAGGAGTTGCGGTGGGGACGAGAGGTGGGAATAGTCCCGTAGGTCATCATACTATGCGTACATTTTGATAGAAAAACCCCATCTATCTCAACTAAACAAGTATTTTAAGCTTAACTGATAGTTACACAGTAAATAACTTACTGGTTTGTAGCATGTGACAAATAAGTTCTATAAATGCGGATATTTAAATTTATATTATACTCATGAATTATGCAAGACAAACCTTAATCTGAGGTCAGAGACACGCGGTTAACCGCAGTTACATTTGTGAATACGCGACTTTAACCTAGATATTGTAGTTAAAAACGTGTCTTCAATATTATCTTCTACAGCAAAAAACATAACCCTCTTTTTGCCGCAGTCAAGTAAAAACAGTATCATCATCATTTCAAGGACGTCCACTGCTGAACATAGGCTCCCAATGGTTTCCTGACCGGTTGGTAGCGGCCTGCATCCAGCGCCTTCCTGCTACCTTTATGAGGTCCTACGCTGCTCTTTCCAGCACTTGGCCTCCACTCCAGAACTGAAAATAGGCCAAAATAGCCCTATGGTGTCGGTGTCGGATTGGCTGACTCGTGATCCGAGGAACGCTGGTTCGAACCCCGCCGCTGGACTATTGTGGTGATCCCACTCGTAACACAAGCATATTTAGGTTAGCACGAGGGGTTATCGGGACTATTAGTAATGTATGCAATATTTGTATAAGTCTTCTTTTAGCATAAATCTACTCTTTACTAAGAGACAAAAATATGCGAATATCAAGCCTCTAGCAATATGTATGAGGAACCCGGTTTATTATTTCCTTCAATCTGAGAGAGAACATGACAAAACTTTTCAGCAGGTTTAAAACGTCGCGAGTAAAACCGCTTTTAAAAGCTAGTATTGTATATCTTACAGTATTTACCCATGAACGCGGAAGGTCTAGTACATAATTACATATTTTTATTCAACATCAAAAGTTGCAAATAGCTATTTTTAGCAGATCTATATTTAGCCAGTACTTTTCCGTTTAGGTATCGAGAATTCGAGATTCAAGACTGAGCAAAAAACTTGGAATCACTTCGAATAAATTATGGGTCAATTAATATTTTTTTATGTTTATTAACATAGAATAAAGTTGTGTTCTTTACTACGTAGTGAGCGTATTATTTATAAACAAAGCAGAAGCTCTTGGCCTGCATATCACCTGATGAAAATTCATTTATTTTTGCAAGTAGGCTTCTAAAAAGCACTTTTACACGTCCCAGTATTAACCCTACCACTGCTTCGGGACAATAAATAGGCCAGTGCTAAGAAGAAGCAGCGCAAGAAACTCGGTCACTGTTGTCAGGCTCTTTTTCAAGATGGGATGGAAAGTGATGATCAGGTAGAAGGAAGCGAGCTTCACCCGGAATCCTCAACCACAGGGACTGGCTATCTGACTTCCAACTGCCGAAACACAACAATGCTTTTAACATTGTTGTTATAGCGACAGATTGAAATAAAATGGTGATTTAAACTCTAGCCAAGCAGGGTTGCCAACCAAACCAAACAGAAAAGGCCCCCATTGGGAAAAACAAGAGTTAAACTTACCTCCTTAACCCGTCTGGCTAGCGTGGGGAGTGTAGGCCAAATCCTCCATTTGCCTCTGGTCAATTAGAGGGTCTTGCTCCTGCAGTGGAGACTAAATGACGTAATGATGATGAACAATCGAGTATTGTAATTTGATTAAAGTTTCCACGCTGCGTTGAACATAAGTGGGTCTTTCCAAACCCTTTGTGTTCAAATGTGTGACAAATCATCATCATTGTTAGTCACATACATGTAAGCCTTTTGGTTTCGACAGGTTCCGACAGAGTAGAACAGAAGTACCCACTTTTCTCGAGAATGTCGTAAGAGGCGACTAAGGGACAAGCGAGCATCAGGCCTCCCCAACCCGTCTGGCCAGCGTGGGGAGTGTAGGACAAATCCTCCATTTGCTTTTGGTCAATTAGAGGGTCATACTCCTGCAGTGGAGACGGAATGACCTAAAACAATCATATTTAATTGAATTCTAGTTATACTTAGCACTGTTGAAGTATTATATGCTTGTGTAACTTTAATTTTAATGGAGTTAACAAGAAATTATTATTTATAATAACTGCTCATAATTTAATGCACACCCGCACAGACAGATTGCGGTAATTATGTCATTATTCCATTCGCATTAAATTAATTAGGTGTGGGTTTTCCTTAAAAATAAATATCCTGTACAATACTTGTAGAAACAACTCCGAAGGCTTCTTAAATAGATTGTAAAATAAATAAAACCTTCGTGTTTTGTTTTATTTTATTTATTTATATTGCATTAACCTCATGTATCAAGGTCTCCGGGTAGGTATATTTTCGACAGAATGGAATAGAATCACCTCCGCTCTGCCTAAAAGCGACTAAGGCCCAGAACAGACGGTGAAACGCAACTGCAACGAAACTGCAACTTTTTGATGATTCTGATGAATGAAACTGAAACTTAAAGTTTCAAACTGGTCGCGTCATGTGTGGTCTCTCAACGGACGCTATGGCAGAAACTTAGATGCAACTCAAAAGTAACTAGCAGTTGCAGTTTCGTTGCAGTTGCGTTTCACCGTCTGTTCTGGGCCTAAGGGACAAATATGCGAGCATCAGGCCTCCCCAACCCGTCTGGCTAGCGTGGGGAACTGGGGAGTGTAGGACAAATCCGTTTGCCTCTGGTAAATTAGATAGGGTCGTGCTCCAGGAGACCAAAATGATCAATAATGATGATGAGATCTGATAAGATAGACTGACCTAGACATTGACAGAAGTTAAGCATCTATTGGTGGTTCCGGAACTAAAAACTATAGCAATTATTTCAAGATCGATTTAATCTAATTTTAGCATAACAAGTAACCAGAAATTAATCGTTAAACCAAATATCACTTCCGATCAACTATATCTTCAAGTCTACTTCCGTAATAAAATTATTGGCTAACTAAAGGTTGGCATTTCACTAACTCGTTTGGACGTTAACCTCAGAGAAGCAGCTGCATTTCAAGTTCAAATTCTTAAATGGTTTGTCATAAGTACAGGAAACGTCCACTGCTGGACAAAGGCCTCCCCCACGGACTTTCACAATGACCGGTCCTGCGCTGCCCGTATCCAGGCGCTTCCCGCGACCTACACCAGATCGTCGGTCTACTTAGTGGGAGGTCTGCTTGCTTGCGTCTTCCAGCCCGTAGTTGCCTCCTGATTTCGGGATCTATTCCGCCCCAACAGCGATCAGTTCTATGACCTATATGCCCTTTCCACTGCCAACTAAGTTTGACAGTTTCTAATGTATTTCCCCGGGACAAATTTGACCTTCACTGGGTTATTGGCGGTCAAGCTGTAGATCCTGGCTTCACAGGAGTTGCAGCGGTGGGAACGAGACGCGTTAATAGTATTTACATTTTCCCGGGACAAACTTGACCTTCACTGGTTGGGTTATTGGCGGTCAAGCTGTAGATCCTGGCTACAGGAGTTGCAGCGGTGGGAACGAGAATTACTGCTACTTTTTGGCAATATCCTACATGGCACAATCTGACCAATGCCTGATCATCATCATTTCAGCCACAGGACGTCCACTGCTGAACATAGGCCTCCAATGATTTCCACATCGCCCGGTTGGTAGCGGCCTCCATTTTTTTTATCCACAACGAGGAAGCTCTTGGCCTGTATCTCACCTGATGGTAAGTGACGATCAGGCCGAAGGTGGAAGCGAGCTTCACCCGGAATCCTCAACCACGGAGGAACTGGCTATCTTACCTCTAACTGCCGGAACACAACAATGCTGTTACATAGCATCCGGCTGTATACAAAATAAACACATTTCACACGTACTAGACATTGAAATATTAAAAACAATGTCGTGCTCGTGGTCTAATTTTTAATGTTTTCCTTGAGGCGATGACATTATAAAAACCCGGATAAACTTTAAATGGGTCTAGTGTTAGTAAGTTGGATTATGTAGGGTAATTACGCCGGTTTTCCGTCCAGCTCCTGTTTTCGTCCATTTGACCGACTTGCCACAAACAAATACGGAAAATTAGAATACAAACCTAACTTTCTGTGCAAGTTTGGACTTGTTACAATCTATAATATCTAAGTAACAGTTCTGCCTGCATGAAAATGTAATTTGACAAGTAATAACTCCAAAAAATCTACAGAAGTTGCTGCTGCACACAGGTGAATGGAAAACGTCGTCAAGTTCGAAAAAAAAAACGTGCCGGTAGGGAACTTTCATGGTATGTTTAATTACTGTTTTAGCTACTTTACGTAATGTTTTTGGCACGTATGTCTAATTATTAGCATAATAAACACTATTTTAAGGGTTTATTAAAGTTTTTGTATAGAAATCTTAGATAATTAAGTGGACTAATACTAGCATAACAATTTTGCAAGATTTTGGTTTTCGTCCACGTGGACGGAAACCCTGACACCTAGTTAATATTTTTAATAATCATTTTACTTCAATGGACCTACAAAATACAATGTTTTTTCTTCCAATATGATCTTTATTGCTATTACATTAAACATTTTAGTTTACGTCCACTTTTTAACAGTGATAAACCCATAAAAACCGTTAAAAAGATGTGGACGAAAACAAAAAACAGCTTTAAACGTTGTTGTGTTTTCGTCCATGACGTCATGAGCAAGCACTGGGGTGGACGAAAACCAAAATTAGCTATTCCTGTAGATTAGTTTTCGTCCATTTGTCCTTCGACCTATTGCAATATTTTCCTAAATTTAGGTAAGAAACTTATTTAAATCTTTTTGATATCATTTGAAAGCTAACAAAATTACCTTTCAAATGATATACCACAATCCATAGTTACTGTATTGTAGAATTGGTTTTAAGTTAATAATTCAACTGCACCCTTTTTTCTACACAGTGGTCGAAAACTAGCGTACACTAGGACGAAAACTGATTTTTTTGGACGAAAACTAGTGAAATCGCCTCTTTTGCATAAAATATTTTTTATAAAAAAACCCGTGGTATTTACTTATTGTCATATAATATTAACGTAAAGTAGACTATATAAGGACTAAAATGACATATGATACATATGAGTAAGGGTATTTGAAGATATTCATTTCGCATCACAAACTTGGCAACTCCGATAATTGGACGAAAACTAGCGCACTTACCCTACTTCCGTTTTTGTGGTTTCTTAAATATTATGAGAGTGATATCATGAAAAGTCAGACGTAGGATTATAGATGACCCACGCTGAACTGTCCCACCAAACTCAATGACAGGGGGGCGCTACCATCGTTAACTAAGTATATGGTTTCCAACATGGCAAAAATCGGAACCAGCGATCTGGTATTGACGGTGCGTGGCGCCCCATTGTCAATGTCATGGATAGGACAGTTCAGTATATTGGAACTATACCCACTATACCTGACTACGTCTTCTTGTCTTGTCATTAGGCAAATGATATGAAGGTGACGATCATCTCAATTCGTCTGGTCTAATAATGACGTTTTAAAGACAGTTATTGTAGGTTAAGCACCAAAAAAAATATCCTTGCAATGTTTACAAGGCGCTGTCTAGTCCCAAACTAAGCAAAGCTTGTCCTATGGTTACCAGGCAACGGATAAAAAGCACACTTAAATACTTTTTTTGTAGATTATATTAAGACCTAGCTTTTGTAGCCCGTGTAGCTCATCACAAAATCTCAGAAACTACAAGTGCTAGGAGTATTAAATTTTGCATGGGGGTTCCTTTTAGAACGTAGGTGCTCACTAAGACGGGATTTTACAATATTCAACCCCTAACGGGATAAAACGGGATAGATTTAACGTAGTTATAATATTATTATGATATATTTCTTATATTGACGCGCAAATTGTTGACCATAACCATAACCACATGACCTTTTACATCTTTATTATTGTTACTTTGTAGTTATAAATAAAAAGATTAAACTAACCGGATTGGATAATCCTAGTTAAACGCAGTAATATTCCATCGATATTAAACTGCGTCATGTAACATAAATAGTATAATAACAAAAAATCTTGGTCTTCTACGAAATGTTTTGAGCAATTTTACATAGCGTCATCTAGTCCCAAACTAAGCAAAGCTTTTAAATAAACTCGAAAAAATCGACTTAGATTTTTTATCATGTAATATGAATTACCTGAATTCCACATTTACCTATGTTTTACAAATAAATGATTTGATTGATTGATTGATTGAATGAAATAATGCCCGTATTCCCCTTCAATACCAAATTTTTAAGTGACCCTATGGTACCAACACATAACAGGAATTGTTTTCAAAGGGGTCACTTAAAAATTAGGGATTGATGGTAAAAACGGGCATTAATGCAAGAAATTTTTAATTATTAAGCAAAGCTTGTACAGCCAGCATCTAATAGTACCTACCTACCTACGTGACACCCAAAGTGGCCAAAAAGCACATACGTGTTGCGAACTTTTTGGCTGCTTTGGATGTTCCGATTTTTTCAACTTTGTACCATCGGCAACAGTGTTAACTATACATTGCCTGTCATGTCGTCTTGTTCTATCGCAAAGAATCACCATTTGATGAGAGCGAGAGCAAAAACGGAAATGGATAGTTAACAGTGTGGCCGTGTGTACTAACTAAAGGTACCAGCAACGCAATATAAACGAATTGAAATACTTTTTTATACACACTACACAACAGTTGATAAATTAAAAGACAGTCTTATCGCCAGTAAGCGATCTATAAGCAGTTTTTTAAATAAAAATAATATTCTATTTAACTCCAAAATGTTAATATTATTTATTTAATTTACATATAATCTTAAATGTTCTTGACAACAGTCCTACAAGTTAGTCGGTGGTATGTAAATAACACCATGATTGTATGTAATTGACATACCTACTAAAATGTATTTTTTCCTGCTTCCTAGTAAATCATTGTAAATCATAAATTTTATACATAATACTACGCAATCTAGGTAATTATTACATAGTCATGAACTTCTATAATGTTTTTAAATGCAACTATGTAGTCAGCGTCAAATGGTTCGTGACACCCAAAGTAGCCAAAAAGTTCGCAACACGTCTTTGTTACAATGAGGGCTATCGTTTTTATACTTAACAGTTGGCACCCCTGGCGATTGACAGGACCTTACTCTACAGTGGCGCCATCATGATGAGTGCAAATGCGATAGTCCTCCTACCACTTTAGCGCTCACCAGTTGGTGCCACTGTCTTCGCTACTAGCAAGTGACAGGACCTTACTCTACAGTGGCGCTAACTGGTGAGCGCTGAAACGATAGCCCTCATTGGAAAAAGGTTGTGTTGTCAACTTTTTGGCCACTTTGGGTGTCACGAAATATTTGACACTGACTGTGCCTACATAATTTTTTCTGCCTCGAGAAAGATAAACGTGAAATATCCAAGCTATTTTTCTTCTGTAAACGCTACAACATTGCTTCAAAATTTTTTCCTTCTTGCTCTTGCTCTAGATTTGGTCCTTCTCATCTATTTTATAGGTCTAGCGCTTATCTCAGTCTGTGCCTGAGGTATGGGAGCGGCACGGGAGGGGTGACATTGACATTATGACGTGACAGCAGGGCATACAAATCTGAAGTCTCGCTGACGTTTGACCGTCACAAAATCACCCTCACAGGCACTGACTGAGTTTTTAAAAAAGTAAGTAAGACCTGTAGTTCTAAAACCAAACTCTTAATTCAATATAACACAATTTTGTTTACAATTTTTCTAAGATACCTACCTACACATTATACTGAGTATGATAGAGACAGAAAATCGTAACAACGAACCAAAAGCATACAGCTTCTGTAAATGGCCTTGGCACACTTATCAAACATCAATGGATTACATAACTTGGCAAAACACCAAGTCGACGAAACCCCCACACCATCGGGTAGTATGGGGGTGGAATGGGAAACAGTGTGACCGAAGATCTTGATACTTTTTTATTTGCTATCCGTACTTTCGTACCTTCTTAGGCTTTTTTTTTTTCGTCGGGAAATGCTTTGCGCATACCCACTGGTCTATGAGGACGGCCAGTGGGTTATGTGGGACTCTCCCCGCCTACACTAAAGGCGGGGCCTACCCACTAAAACCCGACGGTTTCCACCAGAGCCCAAAGAAACGGAGCCGCGAGTTATTGTCCTGGTTGGACATTCGTCCGCAGCTCCGCCTCAGGCTAGAGGCTCGCTCACGAGCAAGCCTCTCTGGCTTCGAGGGAACCCCCAATCCCCTCCTCCAGTTGTTTTTTATGGAGGTTTTCTCCTCGCGGCCCTGGTAAAACAGGACCCCCGGCCCGCCGTAGCGGGTTACGGTCTGCTCTATGCCGCTGCTCGGTCAGCTCTGCTGATCAGAGAAGTACCGAGAGCGGCCCTCCAAAGAATGGGCCCGGGCAAACGCCCCGCCAGCCCCCACCTGTGGGGGTTTTTAAAGATGTCACCTGCATCGTGGCCCGGGCAAATGCCTCGACGGCCCCCGGCCCAGTCAATTGTGGGTTACGGGTTGCCCGACAGGCCCACCGAGTTGACGAGACCTGCCGCGCAGGTGAGAAGTTAGCCGCCCGCGTGAACAGACCACGCGGACGTTGCCCAGGGTGCACCACGAGGAGGTCCCTCACCATCGCACCCCTCGTACCTTCTTAGGCTGAGTTGAACCACCTTATTATAACTGTGATTTTTTTTAGTTTTTTTGTTGTTTATTAAAGTTAAAGTAAGATGGTGCAACTGCAACCCGGACCAGCCGGCAGACTTAGTATTATAAATGGGAAAGTTTAGTACCTTTTTACGCTTAAATCAGTCTTATTTAGACTTTTTAGAGGTTAGATTAAATTTGGCATGGCGATAGTTTGAGGATAGTTTTAATCCGAATTTTTGAAAGGTAAATTTTTCTGTGACAAACTCAAATTCACGCAGGTAGAGCAGCGGGAAAAAGTAAGACTAACTGAAAATTGTATAGCAAGAGAACTTTTATACTAACTAACTTAAATTCATTACTGATCTATCCAAATCGCTGCAACTCCTGTGTAGCCAGGATTTACAGCTTGGCCGCCAGTAAAGGCCAAGTTTGTCCCGGGGGAAAGTTAAACTGTCATTAGACCCGCAACGAAATTAACCAAAAGAAAATAGGAGGACTAAAATTGTTAGATTAGAATCGAATTACTAAGAATTATATTGAAAACTGAAGGTAATTCACATTTTGATTCTAAATAAGATTAAAAAATAATAAGGTTTTAGGCAAAAAAAAGAACTAAAGTGACCCTGTTAAGACCAAGGGCAAAAAGTATAAGTTTAGTAGGTACAGATGATTTGAATAATAAAGACAGAGCACGAGGAGAACTTTTATTTTTATTATTAAAGAACCCCTAAAACTAATACATAAACTCTTTTGTATAAAAGAAATAACTACTAAAAACATAATAGATACATACGTGCTATCCAATAACCGTTTAGCAATTTAATATCTTAAATATAAAAGATTTATGACACCATTAAACGTCTAATTGATTATAGCCTGACCAGGAACATAAAAACCCTGGCATAGAGGCGCGTCAATTGCATTTGATAGTGCAACACTAAGTACAGTCGTACCTGTGTTAAATTAATAGGCTAACTTTATGTATCAGGATTCAGGATTACGGGCTAATTTGATATTTTCATAAATTAACGAAAAAATATTATTATAGGTAACCTGGTTTAAATAAATTAAATGAAACTATCAATCGAGCTAGTAGGATTTATTTTATTATTCATCAATAGTCAAATTCAGAACTTGAATATTCAACTGCAATGTTTGCTCATGAACGCTTCAAACTCGGTACTTCTTTCCCAATTCCATAAAATTCAACACTTAGAAAGTGACAAAAAAATTTAAAATAGGTAGTTGAAACAAACCACAGCTAATTTTCATAGTGGACTGTACTATACGATAAACATGTCAGTCAATTTGACAACCTTTGTCGGAAACATTATTCAATGAAAATATTGTCCGAACCCTTAGTATTTCTCTTCGACAAATACTTTAACACATTGTGAACCACTTTTCTTTCACGACTATAAAAAGATTTTAGCAATTTAATTCACAAAATCAATTGCGCACATTTAAAATAAAGTTTGTTTACACTTTGACAGCAATAGACTGACATGCAAGGTGACATGACAATGAAGTTTTCAGTTACTGTTGCCATTAAAAGAAATTAGTACCATTAGTTTTCCGCAACATGGCGAGGGTTTTTATGTTCCTGGTCAGGCTATACAGCAAAAAATTTAATCTTTCTATACGTTTTATATTAAACACTAGCTTTCCGCCCGCGGCTTCGCCCGCGTGTAATTTTGTGTCACAGAAAAACTTTATCGCGCGCGTCCCTATTTCAAATACCGGGATAAAAAAAAACTATTCTATGTCCTTTCCCGGGACTCAAACTATCTCTATGCCAAATTTCATCAATCGGTTCAGTGGTTTAGGCGTGAAAGCAATACAGACAGAGTTACTTTCGCATTTATAGATAAACACAAATTCAATAAAACGATCTTCTATTAAGATCCTTCTGTCATACTATACAACTTTTCCGAACAATATCTTACTGCAGTGTTTGTCTATCTTTTGTAGAAAATACTCGTATAAATGTTTATACTTCTCTATTTGAGACAAAATAAATGTTAAAACTGAATTGTTTCATATTATGAGTGTTATTTAATTGTTAAAGAATGTTTAAAGATATTTTACCAACGTCAAAAATGATGAATTTGTTCCTAGTCCTTTTGTAAAAATATTGCCTTTTTCATGTGTGTGCTCGATCCAGAAAAAGTTATTAGTATAGGTGAGTGTGTGTTTGGTTGATAGCCCATCAGATTTTCGTTCTGTATTACAACGTGAATAGATCCAACTTGTTGTGCTTATGACATAGAGTTTTGTGAGGCTATCCGATACTTGTAAAAACTATACCGCGATGTAAAAAGAGATCAACGCCATCTAGTAACCGCGATCAGAACTAAACTCTTTTAATGAGTTCATGTAAATCTCGGAAAGTCCACCCAAGGTGGTCTGACGACCTCATAAAGGTAGCAGGAAGGCGCTGGATGCAGGCCGCTACCAACCGGGCGATGTGGAAATCATTGGGGAAGGCCTATGTTCAGCAGTGGACGTCCTGTCTGAAATGTTGATGATAAAGCTTCAATGGTTTATGTCATTGCTATTGCAAATTTTAAAAGTATATTCTCCTTGGTTCCAGGCCTTTTCATCCTGTTGATGCTGGGTTTCTTCGCTCTGGCAGCCGGTGGATTCATATTGTTCCTACATCCATACGACTTCTTATTCAAACAGGTACGTGGTTAAGTGACACAACTGAATTAACTAAATACTTAAAGCTCGTTTTAAGCTCAGTGATTTTGTCCTGTGATTGGCTAAATATGGAAGTCCAATTCAAGCCATCAATGTTATTGACATGAAGAATACCAGGGTCCTGATCTTCCTCACCTTGGGCCACGGCCTATGCTGAGTGGGGGTTGCAATGGACATCGCTGTTGCTACAGGGTGGAACTGCTAAGTTCACATTTTCTTTTCTTGTAATCTAAAGACATAGGTGCGACACAATGATGCATATTATAAAACGTAACTTAAAAAACTATTACGCCCTTAAACTATTATTAAACAGTTACGACAAAACACAGAACTTTAAAAGTAATCTCAACGATATTCTTCCAGAAAGTGGTCCTCCAAGATGGCGGCGAGATCTTCGAGATGTGGAGAAAGCCAGAAGTGGATCTTTACTGCCGAGTGTTCCTGTTCAACATCACCAACGCTGAAGAGTACATGGCTGGCACAGCAGACAAGATTATTGTGAAGGAAGTCGGCCCTTACGTCTACAAGTGAGTCCATCATCATTAGAATCTACTGCAGGAGCACGTCTATGTCGCTTTATTTCGTGCGTTCGCTTCAGCCGAAAGATGTGCACTGCTGCACAAAGGCCTCCCTCAAGGTTTTCCACAAAGACTGTTCCTGCGCCGCCCGCATCCAGGCACCTCCCGCAACCTTCACCAAATCGTCGGTCCACCTAGTGGGAGGCCTACCCACACTACGACTTCCGGCTCGTGGTCGCCACTCGATAACTTTTCTGCCCCAGCGACCATTAGCTCTACGAGCTATGCGTCCCCGTCCTCTTTAAGTCTTAGGGAGAATTCCTTAAGGAAGTCGTGTAGTCTCTCACTGCAGGAGAACGATTTTCTAGTTTACCACAGGCAAGTGGAGGATTTGGCCTACACTCCCTACATTGGCCAGACGGGTTGAAGAGGCATGATGCTCTCGCATATTAATTGTCCCTTAGTTGCTTTTTACGGCATTTACTGAAGGAGTTTGGTTTGCAGCTCACTCAGAATCGACTAAATTGAATAGATAAATACTTAGTAACTCAATTTTACAACAGTCTCAGTGATACAGTCAGCGGCAAATAGTTCGTGACACCCAAAGTGGCCAATAAGTTCGCAACACGTCTTACGATTGGAATAAGGTTGTGTTTTCAACTTTTTGGCCACATTGGGTGTCACAAACTATATGACGCTGGCTGTACTTCTACGTGTTTGTAAAGACTAGAATGCATCAAGCCAAACGCTATGGCATCTATGGATTTTTTTTTAGGTCATATTTTCCAAAATTATATTTTGTAGACTCTACATAACTTTTTCTCTTTCAGAGAAGCCTTAGAGCATGAAGTGAAGACCTTCAACGAGAATGGAACATTATCAGCAATACCGAGGCATCCTCTGACCTGGGTGGAGGAACTGTCTGAGGGTCATAAAGAAGATGACATCCTGTATCTACCTCACATTGCTTTATTGGTGAGTCTTCTAAAGCCCTATCTCTGAGCACGTAGAATTTTGTGCCTACTGTGTGTAGGTACTTTGTGTTGACTGTGCTACGGGAGCCCGCAGTGAGTGTGCGAGCGCGACAGCAACATAATTACGCGCGAGTGATAAGGATGGGTAGCTCGGGGTCAATGGACAAAATTCTACGTGCTCACCGACCAGACTATATCTCATACTAAATTATCATCAGGTCATTCAGTATCCACTGCAGGAGCACGACCCTCTAATGTACCAGAGACGAATGGAGGATTTGGCCTGCACTCCCCACAATGGCTGGTCAGGTTGAAAAGGCCCGATGTTCACATTATTATTTGTGCCTTACGGCCGAATACTGAAACACTACTCAAATCTGTCACTCAGCTGACGGGCTCCTAAATTTAAGTATCCTTCAATTTTATAGCCTGACCAGGAACATAAAAACCCTGGCATAGAGGCGCTTCAATTGCATTTGATAGTGCAACACTGGGTACAGTCGTACCTGTATTAAATTAATAGGCTAACTTTATGTATCAGGAATTCAGGATTCAGGATTATAGGCTAATTTAATATTTTCATAAATTAACAAAAACATATTATATTATAGGTAAACTGGTTTAAATAAATTAAATGAAACCATCAATCGAGCAAGTAGGATTTTATTATTATTCATCAANCTACAGGGCTATTTCGCTGTATGGACCATATAATGAAATAACTTTCTACATTTGAAATGTTTTATCTACAACTAGCTGACCCGGCGAACTTCGTACCGCCTTAGCGTAGAGATTTTCTTAATATTTTTTTCCGTAAGAACCATCCTTGGACTTCCACAAACATTTAAAAAAAAGAATTATCGAAATCGGTTCAGCCGTTCACACGTGATGCCGTGACAACGCGAAACGGGTTTCATTTTTATATATATAGATAAGAGTCAGAGATGTGAAAACAATAAAATACTGTATCTTTTTCTTAACTGTTTTATTTAAATTTTAAGAATGTAATGGCACAAAACAATCAGTCTGTTTTTTAATTATAATAATCAGTCCGACAAAAATATTCTTCTTTATTAGTTTATCTCTCTTCTTCATTAATTTTAAGAAGCATACACTTTCTCTTTAAAAGTTTAACAATCAGCCTGCCATAGTTTTTCTTCTTCATTAGTTTCAACAATCAATCTGCTAAATTCAGTATTAGTTTTTAAACTAAATAAAAATAATCATCATGTTACTTTTCCTTTTTTGTTCATTTATAGTTACATAAATCAGTCTGCTATACTTTCTCTTTATTGCTTGCAACAATCACTTCCTTATACTTTGTCCTGAGGTTTGCCATTTATTATTTTTAAACACGTAAACAACAAGTGCCGTGTGGCCCCCCCACACGGCCATAAAGGATACTCTTCCCCACCGCCAACAGGAGGCGTGTCGTAATAGGCGACAAAATCCCTGCAGCACCGGACGGGCAGCAGCGTCTGCGTGCGAAACCTCACAAAAAAAAACTGCGATCGCTAACCCGCCTGCCAAGCGTGGCGATTAAGGCAAAAAAATTGACAAATCAACAACTCTTGGAAATGCTGCTATGCGATGTCCCCTTAATCCTCAGAAATAGGCATGTTTATGTAAAGCGATTTCATAGCAGCTATTTTTGTTGTTACTTCGTGCACTATACGATGCACTGGCTGTTAGATGTGGAAGATATCACCTAGTACACGTTCATAACTTCCCGTTGCGTAGAACAGTAGGGTTATAATAAGTTTTTGGTCCACTGGTTGTATGGCATTTGGTGAGGGGTTTCAAAGAGCTTCCAAATTATGAATTCAGAAACAACACCGTTTCTTTAGAGACGCGGAACCTCGCTCGGAATTGCATGTCATTATAATAATATTTTTCAATAGCGTTCAGCCTTATTGCGTTCCTGCGATTAGATCTAGGTATTTCCTCGAGGCTCGAAAGAAATGATAACGATGACACACATTATTTACCACTATTTAGGTCGATTTAGGTATAAGAATAGGATTTAAGATACCGCGTAAGCACTCTCAAATTTAACAGCTGCTTAAGACGATTTGACAGTTGTTTCAGTAATGCTTAGCGTTGAATGGCGTTTCAGTATGCGAAAATTCATTTATGTGGCGTTTGAGTGCAACTTAATTTGAGAGGTGCTTAAAATTTGAGAACTGCTCAGATATTGTTTTGAGTATGCGAAATGTAAGTTTAGGAGCTGCTTAACTATTTGAGAAGCCGTCAAATATTTAAATGGCGTTTCAGTATTCGGCTGTTAGTCGCTATTTACGACATCCACGGGAAAAGTGTATAACCCTAACCACACGGATGCTACGTAAAAGAAGCCTAACAAACCCCTGACAAAGTTCGTACGCCTATGCTCATCAGAAATAATATAAGATTCTAGTGGTGGCTTTTTTTTTTCAAATCGGTGCTTTAGTTTCGGAGCCCATTCAATACTAACAAACTATTTTAATCTTTCGTCTTTATAATAGTTTAGATTTACGAGTATTATTACAATAATAATTATGTAGAGACACGTAGAAACTGACTGAAGATATAGACCTACTTATAATAAGTACCTACTTTTAACATTATTTCTCATTGCAATCAAAGATAACTTTTCTCAAATTAAGGTGTAAATTTAATTGGTCTTATTAGTTTTCAAGATTGTCAAAGTATGTTGGCATGGGCTAAGTAAGATATAAGTAAGATTATTATATAGGGGCATTTTCGTTAAAAAAAATACTCGATCTATTGGTTTTCAAGATTGCCCAAGTATCTTAGCATGGGTTAAACAGGTCAAAACCAGTTGGCAAGTGTAACCTTTAGGGTAATCAAATAAAATTCTAATTCCTTTCCTAAAGCCACATTTCTGCATTTCGACACAACACATATCCGGAGTGGAACTGCATGTAGAAGGCTCTAGTGCGTTTCCTAATGTTTAAGTAGCTAGTGATGTGCGAGGTGTCGATAAAACCGGATATTGTCGATGGAAAGCTAGCAGACCACCGATTTTTAGTTGGCCGATAGTTGGGTCGGGCTGTTGATCAGTATGGAGATGTATGAAAGTGCGCACATTACACCGATTTGGTATCGGCCGATTCTTCGTACAAATTAGAATCGGGCCCAACTATCGGCCAACTAAAAGTCGGTGGTCTGCGCCTAGGCTAAACCGTATTTTAGAGAATCAATCATTAGGTCTGAAGCTATTGTTTAGGTAGCACAATACTATAATAAATTACGATAACATGAAGTTTTCATATTAAATCAATAAAAAAATTATGTAGTATTTAACTAATCTGGTTTATGAGCTCACTACAATAGCATGATATATCTTAGGTACATGCATTATGTAGAATAAAATACGTTAAAATGTTTTCTACCGATCCAAAGAGAGAAATCTCATTCAAATTAGACATTGTACCATCCTAGACTGTATCTCACTTAACATCAGATGTGATTGCACTAAATAAACTGCTTTATTCTGAATAAATAAAAACATTAAATGCAGTCGTGGTCCAGTAGTTAAAGAGTTAAAACTCCACTGCTGAACATAGGCCTCCCGCAATAATTTCCGTATAGCTAGATAATCTAGTGTAGTACATAATTAACGGAAAATAAAGGTAATTATGTCTAATTTATCATCCGATTAAGACATATTAAATCAGACATTAATCTAAAGTCGTTTACATCTAAACCGGAACAACGGAAACCGAAAATATATCGATATGTCCCGGTTGCTTGCACATCACTACGACAGCTCCCAGTTTTGTAAGACATTGATACTCGCTATTCAGATAGATTGCTATTGAGCAAGTTTATTCACTACTCAGTTGATTTTATGGTTAACAGTTAACTGACAGGCGTGTAATGTCAGATGACGGCACATTTAATGCACTTACGCCCGTATTCACAAACGATGCTTGCTTAAGTGAAGCAGCAAATCGAACGCACAGCGTTGAATAGAGCTCGTGATTTTTTTTATGCTAGACAATTGCAGGTATTTGACCACAATCGCACCTTTCGATTGGTTCGTGTGTCACCCTGTGCGTCCACGCGCACTGTGAAACCTCATAGTAATGTTTGTGAATACGGATATAATGCGATATTTTTAACAAATGATACTTAATTTGACAGGAGTGTTGTATACTATTAAGTCGAATTGCTCAATTGAGGAATTATTTATTAAAGCTTTAAATACAACTTGAATGCCCTTTGAAATAATTACTTATGGTTAAGTACCTATACGGCCGCAGTGAGTGTGCGAGCGCGACAGCAACATAATTACGCGCAAGCGATAAGGATGGGTAACTTGGGGTCATTGGACGAAATTCTACGTGCTCAGCGACCGGACTTTAGACTTAAAATGTTGGTAAAGTAATTTTAGTACAGTCTAGCGCTCAACTCAGTCACTGCCTGAGTCATGGAAGCGGCAAGGGTGTGTTTGGGAGGTCAAACGTCAGCGAGACTCAGATATGCTTCAGATTTTTATGCTCTGTCATGTCATTGTCATATGTCAATGTCACCCCTCCCGTGCCGCTCCCATGCCTCAGGCACTGACTAAGTTACGAGCTATACCTGAACCTATTGCCCGCGGCTTGATCAACTGAGGAATTGTTGTGAGTAATAAATATTTCGTGTTTATGTAATGAGGGCTATCGTTTTAGCGCTCACCAGTTAGCGCCACTGTAGAGTAAGGTCCTGTCACTTGCTAGTAGCGAAGACAGTGGCGCCAACTTGTGAGCGCTAAAGTGGTAGGAGGACTATCGCATTTGCACTCATCAAGATGGCGCCACTGTAGAGTAAGGTCCTGTCAATCGCCAGGGGTGCCAACCAGGGCCGTAGCTAGGGTCGAATTTGAGGTAGGGCAGCATTAGTTACAGGTAGGGCGGAAGTAAAAAAATTATCATAATTGATCTGCCGTCGAAACACGGGCTCCTAAATCAATCACCATGTATATCACCATCATGTGAATAGTTATTCGTAGACAAATAATTACTGTGACAGTGCATGAGCATGGATCTAAGAACTATTAAATCCTCAATGATGAAGAACAAGTGAATAAGATGGTTGAACTTCCAGATTTGGATGTAGAGATCCACGTCTGAGTGAGAGTGAGGTAATAATTAATTATTGGGTGGGGTGATACGAGTAAATAGAAACGACCAAAAATATCATTAAGATCTAATAATTAACTAACATAATAATAAAAAACATTTAAAACAGCTGAATTCTACGATTCGCCATGTTATTAAAAATGCGAAGAACTTCGTTCAGATCAACTGATTTTGTTCTTTTTTTTTCAAAGGCCAGAAATACCATACCAGCCATTCTCTCGTGACCCATTGACAGCCTTTGAGGCCTATTGATTGCAGTTAAAGTTGAAAACGTAGATTCACACACTGCAGTGCTACATCCTATGGTCGCCACAGACGCAAAAAGTTCATATGTATCTTTGAACGCCTCTCGTTGCCTGTACAAAACTTGCAATGTATTTTCCATTATATCCTCGTTACGACTCAAGTAAGCTTTAACCACACTAGCCTCTTCTCTTGATGGAATTTTCAGACCTGAAAAATTAGTTAAAATTGTAAATTGAACATGACAATTTTTTTGAATTATTTTTTTTTTAAACTTACCCAAATTTTTCAGTGGAACCATTTTATCTACATCCAAGATCCAACTCATCAAGACTTGCAATCAAAAACAGTACGAAAAAAATGGCTGATGCTAACGTATGAATGTAACACTTTTTTTTGCATTCACTGATAAAACACCTGAAATTCAATAAAATATAAACAATATCCATTTGAGGTTGTTTTTGTTTTAACGTTTTGTTTTTATTCAGCACAATGTCATCATGACATTTGTCATTGGTGCGTTCCGTTTCATTGGCTTTAGTTTGAACCAATACAAGAGTTTTACCATCACATTATAAATTTTGTTGCAAACCTAGATACCTATCGCTACATTTTTTTTCTCAAACTATGAACAAACAATTTAATTATAATAATTTACCTTAGTTTTAGATATTTTTAAGGTAGGGCATTGAGGTTTCAAGGTAGGGCATTGCCCCACAATGCCCCCCCCTAGCTACGGCCATGGTGCCAACTGTTAAGTATAAAAACGATAGCCCTCATTAAGATAACTTTAGGCTTTTGTTCCAAAATAAGGTTAAAGATCTAGTTAATACTTATTAGTTAAAACACTATCGCTTATTGTAATAATAATTAGTCAATTAATTACTTTGATTACATCTTTAGACGTCACATAAAATGGCGCCATTTTGAATAATTACTCATTAGTTTGATTGGTAATTTGGGACAAATTACTAGAATAATTGAGATGCAAGTAGGTAATTCATTTTGCTCAATTTTGCGTTTGAAACCTACTTTTGACAGGTTTATCAGTATTGTTCACTTATGTTCAACGATATATTATTATGAATAGGTATCCTAAATACAACAGCACGTACAAAATCTCTAAAATTAGAGTATTATAATATTTTAAACGCATACGTTATGAGTTTTGACTTCTAGAATGCAAACAGGTAGCAAGCTCCCTGGTACGAGTATACGGGACTATTCCCACCTCTCGTTCCCACCGCTGCAACTCCTGTGTAGCCAGGATCTACAGCTTGACCGCCTAACCCAACCAGTGAAGGCCAAGTTTGTCCCGGGGAAAGTTAGTCATTGGACCCGCAACGAAATTAATTTAGTTACACCACTTTTGTATATCAAACTAATGATCTTGAAATTATAACTAGTGATCCATAGATCTGCTCCACAACACATTATAACAGTAAATTCATACGTGCTGGGAAATCTAGATTTTACGTTAGGAAATAGCTGAATCATATGATTACTTTGATAGATAGTGTTGTTGGATGTGAGTTTTATCGAAAGTCGATGTTTAGAAATCAAGAAGCTGACATTTTTTTATGAACGTCACATTTAAAATTAAGATTATAATTACTTAAAGTACGAGACTATTCCCACCTCTCGTTCCCACCGCTACAACTCCTGTGTAGCCAGGATCTACAGCTTGACCGCCAATAAAAGTACTAGAGCTACGTGAAAAAAAATTGTGTGTAAATTGTTGAAAATGGCTAGGTATGTAACACTAGAGCTACAACAATCTGTGTGTAAATTGTTGAAAATGTCTAGGTATTTATTATGAACGGTCAGCGTCAAATAGTTCGTGACACCCAACAGAGTAAATACAAATGAGTAGGTCATCTTCATAGAAACGCACCGAGCGCGGTTTGTATGTGAGCGCGCCAATACGTATGCGGCGCGCACGCACACACTGACAAAATTTAGCGGGGATTAGCGGGGAGTTGCTGTATTTACTCTGCACCCAAAGTAGCCAAAAAGTTCGCCACACGTCTTAATAGTGTTGTCAACTTTTTGGCCACTTTGGGTGTCACGAACTGTTTGACGCTGACTGTACCTATAATTAAAACAAAGTAAACAAAACTACTACTCAAATGTCATAATCGTAAATCTATAGTAATTTTAAGTGTTTGTGTGTTATTTAGGCATGCCTAAGCCATTGCGAAATAAGCACTAACCTGAGCAGTACTTAGCGTTTCGACATGACCTATGCTAAGATATTTTGATGAGCACTAAACGAAATAACTAGCTTTGAAGGTTTATAATAATAATAATAAAAAAAATTTATTTCGGAAAAAAAAAAAAAAAAATAATTCCATAGTGGGTTAGTAGTTACAGATGTACTTATAAGCTAGTGTTAGTAATTAAAACAAAGAGAGTGGAAAAAGAAAACCTAACCTACTTTACATTTACCCGAGCAGGTCTCGAGCCGACATGGACGCTGTTCCAGTGTCTCAATATAGGACAGCAATAGCGACTCCCTATCGCCGCCAGGAGGCTGTTGGAGGTTTATGTGTTGAGTGCGTGAATGACTGTTCAAATAGAAGCTATAGCACAGAATAATAAATAAACTACGTACAGAAGTTTTACTTCGCGAAGGTATTTAAAAAAATGTATGCTCAATGTCATTAACAATATGGTGCAATTTAGCCTGTCTCAAGAGTCAAGCACCATTTTGTTGACAAACGTCAGTAATCGGCACTGCGCCGAAGCTATAGGGCTGACTTCTGTAAAATGATGTGACGTGAGGTGCCAAACTGCGGAAAATGGCGGAGGAAAGACATGATTTAGCATGAATTATCATGAATAATATTAACTACTTATTTACCTCTCAGTGTCTTGAGGCAACTTAAAAAAATACATTCTGTGTTTTTATTATTACTTAGGCCCGGTTTTTTGATTCGTAGTTAAAATAACCAATAGTCAAATTTGACAGATGTCAAATGACAAGTGGTTAAATATCAGTAAAAAATGTTTTTCGAACAATGGTTAGCTTGACTTTTGGTACATTTTTTAACTATTAGTTAACATTTTGTTAATATTTAACCATTAGTAGCAAAATTTAACAATTTGTTATTTTAACTATGAATCAAAAAACTGGGCCTTAGGCAGTTAAATATTGCACAGTATTTAGTACACCATTTTCTTTATTATCTTCCATCATACACAAGAATACGCGTGCGTGAGTCAATGTTCGCTCGTATGTGAGGCCTTGTCGAATAGTATCCTGTAGGTGGGCCATCGTGCGTGTTTTGTTTTCGATGTAAACTCGCGGAGATGAACAGGCCTGGCTATAGGTCTAGTGCTTAGTCAGTCAGTGCCTGAGGTATGGGAGCGGCATGGGAGGGTGTTTTACAGAGTCTTCCTGTGACTTGGCCCACTTTTAGCTTGGTCCACGGGCCAAGTCGCTGGTTTGAATTTTCTTTCAAAGTCAAAGTCAAAATTTCTTTATTTGTTTAGACTAATAAATAGTTCTTACAAATCGTCATTTTGCTCTTAAGGAGCCTCTACATGTCTCATAATCTTTTTACCCTACCAGCGCTTCGAGACCAACATTTGTCAAGTGCTGAGAAGAAGCGCCGCAACAAACTCAGTCACCACTTTCATGGGCCTTCAATGTTTTATTCATAAATTAAATACCAAATCAACAATCTACTCTAGAATCTTAAAGGTGGGCCCAGTCACTGGAAGATAATAACTATTTAAAAACTCAAACCAGCGAATTGGCCCGTGGACCAAGTTAAAATTGGCCAAGAAGTTACTGGAAGATTCGTTTTAAAGACGCCAAAGGTCAACGAGACTTCAGATATTCTTCAGATTTGTATTCTCTATCTCGTCATAATACTCAATACTCAAATCTTTATTTCGCATTTCACAATATCAATATAATATAACAATGTCACCCCTCCCATGCCGCTCACATATTACCTCAGGCACTTACTGAATTAGAAAGAAAGAAAGAAAGAATCACATTTATTTTGGTTCTAACATAAATAAAAAATACATACACAGTTGGATTATTATAGGGAGTTCGAACCAAATATGGCTACCGCTCAGCATGTGTCATGCTCTGAGGGTGCTCTGTCACGTCTTATTATATCAATGTCACCCCTCCCGTGCCGTTCATACCTCAGGCACTGATTGAGTTAAGCCTACCTATAGTTATTTTGTAAAACCAAATAGTGACTGAGTTTTTTGCGCTGCTTCTTCTCAGCATCTATAGTCCCGAAGCAGTGGCCCCAATCCGTCCCCCGGACATGCCTGAGCCGTAGTCCCAGCCTACCCTGGTTCCCTCAGGCCGCGTCCGTAGTCCCCTCGATCGGGCCCACTAGAGTGAGCCCGCCGTAGGCTGGACTTTGGTCCAACACCGCGGTGGGCAACCCTCTAGTTGGGTTCGCCACTGATCGGGCGCATTATGCGCTCGATACGGCCCGATCGCGAACGTCGGTACGGTACCTTCTTCTCTTCTGTACTCGCCCGGTGAAGCTGGAAAAGCTCTTCAAGCTACCAGCGCGCGTCCCTTCAAAAAATACGAAGCAGTGGTAGGGTTAAAACTGGGACGTGTAAAAGTGCTTTTTGAAATCCTATTTGTAAAAATGTATGATTTTTAAGAGTTAACTAATATGTAATCTTCTTTTCCAGAGCATAGCCAACGTGGTAGCGCCCCAGGGCTTCATGACGCGCTTTGGACTGAACAACCTGATCAGTCTCACCAACACCAAGCCTCTGGCCAAGATGACAGCGAAAGAGTTCATGATGGGGTACAAGTCTGAGCTGATGACCCTGGGAAACACCTTCATGCCGGGATGGATCTACTTCGACAAGCTGGGGCTGATTGATAGGGTAAGTCATCAGGTCATTTAGTCTCCACTTCAGGAGCACGACCCTCTAATTTACCAGAGGCAAATGGAGGATTTGGCCTACACTTCCCACGCTGGCCAGATGGGTCGGGGAGATCTGATGTTCTTATACTCTCGTTCCTACCGCTAGAAACTTCTGTATGTATCTGATACGAACCGCATCCTCCTCTTAAATGGTATCCCTTCTTCACAATGCAACTCCTGTACCTACAGCTATGGTTTGTCCATTTTGAAACCCAAGCAGCGATTTCAGTAGTCAAGGATAGCGAACTCTCTAAAAAATGATCAGAACAGTATAACAACTATCTTGGTCTAGCTAGGAGGTATTTCATGGGTTTTTAATGCGGTATCCTAATTATTTTTCTACAATAAGAGTATCCTAAGTTACTCCTTACATATAAATCTAATATCAGTTATTATGTTAAAATACATAGATCCGAAAATTATTAAGCTGCTTAGCTTAAACATTTATTCCTATTTTCCTTTTTCTTTCCTCAATTTCCTTTCATTCTTTATTCTTTTTCCTTTAGTACAAACCTAATATTTTAACTTTCATTAATCCTATCCGTATCTTTCAGATGTACGACTTCACCGGTGACTACGAGACAATCTACACTGGACAAGATGACGTCACCAAGTCCGGCCTCATCGACACCTACAGAGGGTCCACCGACCTCCCTCAGTGGGAGGGCAAGCATTGCAGTAACGTCCAGAACGCCTCTGATGGCACCAAGTTCAAAGGGGCTCTGGGGAAGAACGAGTCGATTTTGTTTTATAGGAAGAGTCTTTGCCGGGCTGCACCTTTGGTAAGTAAATTATTGAAACCATAATATTAAAACAGAATTGTTGAAACCTAGATAGAATCATTAACTAAGTAATTTTAAACTTGAAAAAATTAAACCCACCGTACCAATTAAGCAACGAAGACAGGACATGTCAACAGGTGTTCTCTTGAAATTTTAAAGTGTAAGTATAAGTGAGGGGTTTAAGGGTGCTTTCTAAAGCCTAATTGAAGAAGCAAAAACCGATAATTAAGTCGACTATGACAATTCCAAGAGGCTATTTTACATAATTTTAACAGCTGAATTGGATGGTCCAGAGAAGTAGAGCGTCAAACACTTCTTTTTCTATCTTGGGAAATTTTCTGCTTATCTTCTTAATTTATTTTTCATCTTCTTCAGGTACCCGTCAAAGAAGGCACCAGAAGTGGTCTTAAGGCGTACATGTATACCTTCCCAGAGAAAATGCTGGACAACGGCAAATATCACGAAGAGAACAAATGCTTCTGCAGAAATGGTATGTACTGTTTCTTACTGACTTTATAACTGGTAGAACTGATGGCCGTTGGGGCAAAAAAGTTCTCGAGTAGCGGCCACAGACTGGAAGACGTAGTGTGAGCAAACCTCCCAATAAGTGGACCGACGATCTAGTTCGATGGCTGGTTCACTCGTCATGTCTGTGAACAGGCGCTGCTTTCGGGGACTGGTCAATCCAAGTTATTCAAATTTATGTATGCGAGTCATTTCTACTAGTATCTTTATATGTAAGTCTAGATATTAGCACGTCACTACCTTGTTTAATATACCACGCAATCTTGTATACCCATTCTTATAAGATACACCATACAAGAATGCATGGTAAATTCAGTGAACTGCTCCTGAATCGAATGTACCTACTACTACTATTTCTATTTATTTATATTAACCGGCAGACAGTGGTGACTGAGTTTGTTGCGGCGCTTCTTCTCAGCACTTGCCAAATGTTGGTCTCGAAGCGCTGGTAGGGTAAAAAGATTATGAGACATGTAGAGGCTCCTTAAGAGCAAAATGACGATTTGTAAGAACTATTTATTAGTCCAAACAAATAAAGAAATTTTGACTTTGACTTTGACTTTAGTGAAGGTTGCGGGAAGCACCTGGACTTATGAACAGCGCAGGACCAGTCATTGTGGAAATCCTTGAGAGGCCTTTGTCCAGCAGTGGACGTCATTTTGGCTGAAACGAACGAACTGTCATGATCAGAGAGTGTACCTACTTCTTCTTATCACTTACTAAAATAAAGATTCGCTGATATTTGACGTCTCAAAAACACCCTCTCTTGCCGCTCCAATACCTCAAGCACTGACTTAGTTTAACGCGCATCATGGTCAAGTTAACTGCGCATCTGGACGGGGCAAACGCGGGAAGGTGTGCGGATAAATGGGAGGGAGAATCGCAATTTGCATTCTAGCAAGGTGTGCAGTTAGCTCGATCAATAGTGTCTTTGTGATGGATTGTTATTCAGTCTCTATACCTAATTTCTTTCTTTCTTTTTGTTCCAGGTAAATGCCTCCCAGACGGTTTGATCGACGTCTCAAATTGCTACTACGGCTTCCCCATAGCGCTGTCCTACCCTCACTTCTACAAGGGAGAGGACGTCCTGTTCAGCAAGGTTGAAGGCCTGAGTCCGAACCAAGAGGATCATGAGACTAGGTGAGGGTTTTCTTTGTGTATTTTGAGCACTTTTTATATTTAATGTGTCTTACATTAATCCTCACATTAAAATTTTACACAACGTGGCTTTAACTCTTATTAAAAACCAATGTTGTAAAATATAAGACAATATCTTGCAATAATTTTAACAACTAGGTACCATATCCTGTGAAATTATAATAAATCATTTCGTTCCCTTTTCCCAGGTTCTGGATACAGCCCGAGTCAGGTCTACCCTTAGACGTGAGCTCCAAGTTCCAAATCAACATGGCGCTGGACGACATTAGCAGCATCAAGAACGCAGAACGATTCTCCAACATGTACCTACCTCTGCTGTGGTTTGATATTGTCAGTACAATATTTATATTTATTAGTATTTATGAGACTATTCCCACCTCCTGTTCCCACCGCTGCAACTCCTGTGTAGCCAGGATCTACAGCTTGACCACCAATAACCCAACCAGTGAAGGTCAAGTTTGTCCCGTGGGAAAGTTAAATTATCATATTTCTTAGTGTTTCATCTTAGAGAGAAACACCAAAAGATTTTCTCCAAACTATGTATAATGTCTTGTGAGACAGCTTGACCCCTATACCTTTTAGACCTCAAGGAAATCAAGCATTTCCTTCAAAATTCTAATTTAATTCGTTGCGCATTTCAAGACAGTCGGCTTCCAGACAGACATTCCTGGGACTACTCATCTTTCAATAATAAGATTGGAATGAAGAATGGAACTTGGTTTAAAACTAAAACACTCTTTTTGCTCTACTGGCCCTTAGTCAGCCCTTAAGTCCTTAAATAGATTAATAATTATTTTATATTTATTGTTTTTATTATAACACATTATTTCCTTTCTTTACAGAGAATGTACTCTCTCACGCCATCTCTAGAAGACCGCTTTAAACTCTACTTAAATATCCTACCAGTTGTGGAGAAGGTATCCATGTATCTCCTCTTCGCCACTGGTGTCTGCCTCATCCTGACAACTGTCTACATCCTCACCTTCAAGGTCATGTTCAAGACTTTCGACCAGAAAAAGAAGCAACGGAACATCGTCATTGGGACCGATATGTGGGTCGAAAAAGAGGTCAAAGGTAAGAAGAACAAGGACTCCATATACGCTCCTTGCGAGATCCCCCTAGACGACACCGAATCTGATAATTCTGATCCTCAATTCGATCCTGAAAGAAGACCATCTTTGTTGAAAACTCATGGCGATAGAATTAAGGAATTAAGCCACAAATTAAGCGATAAAATGTACGATTCGGTTGGAAGTATGAGGGATAGAGTTAGGGATGAAATTACACATGTAAAGAACATCTTTGGGGATAGAAAGAATTCTCTTATTAATGAATCGAATGCAAACGACGCTTACAAATCTGATTCTGGTGAAGATGAGAAGTTTGGGTATGCAGCAGTTGGACAAACAGACAGTGAGGATGACTGCAAGTATTTAGAGGTCTTAGATGATGGTAGTGAGTTTGATAAACAAACAAACGATGACAGGACTGACAGATCGAAGCATTTGAAAGAACTAGACTCAGGTAGAGATGAACTACTTCACATATCTGATTGAGGATTCAGTTTTAATTTTTAATGATATTGACTGCTTATTTATGTTAGAATAATTTGATAATTCTAAATTGGAAGTTGCTCAAAATATCGACCGGGTCGAGTTGGGAAAACTGTTTATAAGCTATTTATGAAAAAGTTAAAGCCAGTTTAAATTACAATTTCGATTTATGGTTAATTTAATTGAAAGTGGTTATTCCCACTTTTTCCGTATTTTCTGATGCATCCATCTCTTTTGCACTTAGCTATATGTTAGTACGAGTAAAAAGGACAGATAGACTTGAAAATATTGTCTCGGAGGTGTACTTAAGATCTTCTGTATAGACTTCAGTGGCTATGATTGTTTGTATGTTTGTCTTATATCAGCTACGAATGTGGTGCTTAGTCCTTTTTAGGGTTCCGTAGCCAAAATGGCAAAAACGGAACCCTTATAGTTTCGTCATGTCCGTCTGTCCGTCTGTCCGTCTGTCCGTCTGTCCGTCTGTCCGTCTGTCACAGCCGATTTACTCGGAAACTATAAGTACTACAGTGATGAAATTTGATGGGAATATGTGTTGTATGAACCGCTACAAAATTATGACACTAAATAGTAAAAAAAAGAATTGGGGGTGGGGCCCCCCATACATGTAACTGAGGGATGAAAATTTTTTTTCGATGTACATACCCGTGTGGGGTATCAATGGAAAGGTCTTTTAAAATGATATAAAGTTTTCTAAAAAACATTTTTCTTAAAGTGAACGGTTTTTGAGATATCAGCTCTCAAAGTCGTAAAAAGTATGTCCCCCCCCCTCTATTTTTATAACTACGGGGTATAAAATTCTAAAAAAAATAGAGGTGATGCATGCTAATTAACTCTTTCAACGATTTTTGGTTTGATCAAAGTATCTCTTATAGTTTTTGAGATAGGTTGATTAAATTGACATAATAAGTTTATTATATTTGCTGCTACGGAACCCTTTGTGCGCGAGCCCGACTCGCACTTGGCCGGTTTTTTTATTTTGTTAATTCTTGCCATGACATTATTTTATTCTGTATTTTATAATTGGTTTCTGTTTTTAATTTTAAGGCTTCAAAAATTTGAGGTTTTTCTAATTATCTGGTTATTTTTGTATATTTGTTTTTTTGCTTAGAGTTTAATAAAGATGACTGAATAGTTTTTTTGCTCAAGTAATAATTTAGGATAAGTGTGTAAATATTTTTTTATTGGCGTACCTACATTATTTAAGAAAATTTGCTGTTAAAATGAGATTGAAAATATTTATAATTCAAAATTTACAAAAATGATGACATTCTGTATTTTTTACTAATGAAATTATTATAATTATTTATTTATAAAATCTGTCTGTGATTATAACATTCCAAATAATTACATAATTTGACATTTTTAATTAATAATATTTTCGTATTAATTAACATAAATTCTCCAATTTTGTTTCAGCCAGTGAATTTCATTTTTGTTTTTTACTCATTTACGTTCCTGTTTTTTTGCATTTACTTTCAATAACTTCTCATTCATATGTATTTACTTTATCATGCTATCGATTTTACCTGTTTTTTTTAGCCCAAATCTTTTACATAATTGAAATAATTGATGTTGACCATCAATTTTATAAAGTAAGTTATAACTACTTTAACAAACTAACTTTTGAATCTCGTGTATTTTTTTAAATGTTAAATAACAGGTACATCAATTTTTACATTTTATAAAATTTAATCATCACAATTATATTTCACAAAATCTACATTTTTTATTTATAAATAAATTGGAACTATTTTATTTTTGAGATTATTTTAAATTTTAAAATCAAAACGAGTCTTGCCTCATTAGCACTTTTAGCACGTACCTAATATGTCCTAGATTGTTTAAGATAGTTAATATTTATAGTTAAATAAGTATAGTTCGTACTTTTATAATGTGATACGATAATTATATTTATTGAGGTCTGTCTAACACTGTAAATATTAAAGCCTTGTATACATGATGTATTGGTTATATTGAGTGAATTGTGAAGTGTGGTTTGTCAAATCTTTAAGTATAGAAAATAGCAAAAAGTACGGTTTATTATTAGTAGAAGTAACATTTTCTGGTATAATAATACAGGTTTATTTTGTAACAGTTACTGGCCTTATGGGTATTTTTTAGCTTTTGATTTGGCCAACTACACTCACGTAAATGAATCTCAAAGTGTATTTGATAAATTAAATATCGTAATGTCAATTTTAATTTAAATTTACTACTTATTATTTTCTACTTATGCTCAAAATTTTTTTTTTAACTACATAACAAAAATTTTCACACTGTATAAAATTGACATTACGATATTTAATTTAAAGGGTATCCTTCNCGATGTGATAATTTGGAAAACGATTTTTGGCCAAACATTAGTAATCCAATTTAAAGTTATGAACTTTATGTTTTCAATAAGTGTTAGTGGTAGTTAAGTATTATCTCAGTAAGTTGGTACTTGGTGAACTACTCGTAACAATGTTTATTGAAAATAAAAAACATGATTTTACTTTCTGCTTTTTATTTCTTATCTCGTTTATAAAACTTGACCTTCACTGGTTGGGTTATTGGCGGTCAGGCTGTAGATCCTGACTACACAAGAGTTGTAGCGGTGTGAAAGATAGATGGGAATAATTTTGTCAATAATGTTTTTTTTATTAAGTTCGCAAAATTGTACACCCTACAAGATAAGAAAACAAAAAGAAATATACAAAAGATACGGCATAATTTATAAAGCGATCTAGGCAACCGAACTGTTTGTTATTTTCCTTAACTTGAAAGAACGGGAATGGAACCCACGACCTGGCGCGGTGATTGCTCTGACCACTGAGCTACGTAAGTATTTTTAAACGTACACAAAATCGAGTAAAATTTTAATAATAAAACAAATATTGTACAAAATTTAATGAATAATATAAATCACACACTATAACACAATCACATACACACTTCACATAGTAAATATTTCGTACAGGAAGTCAGTAAGGCCCTTAATGTAGTGCGTGTTCACCACCCACCAGAATAGGTAGCCGTAGAAAATACACTGCACTGTCTTATCTAGGATTACCATTCTGAAACAAAATCGTAAATAAATAGGTAATAATAATAATAGAAATTCAAGGGTAAGTATCATCGATCACTATATTTTAATTATTGATGGTAAGTATATCCATAAAGGTAGCAAGAAGGCGCTGGATGCAGGCCGCTAGGTACCTACCGGTCATTATCTATGGAAATCATTGGGGCAGACCTATGTTCAGCAGTGGAGGTCCTAGAGCTGATATGATGAGGTAACTATATTGACAGGCTTGGTTGAACTCACATTTAACTTGTACATACATTAAAAGTTTATCTTTTCATCATCATCATCATTATCATCATCATCGTTTTACTCTAGGACTAAACAAAAGCTTTCGATTGTGTTGGCCAGACAACTTTATCTTTAAAAGGCACCAGTAAGTAGTTTCAATTATTATTATGGAATATTCATAACAATTACGATTTCCTATTAAAACCTAAATCGTAAAGGATAATGGGCACTTTTCTATGGAATCTGGGCGTAAAACCAACAGAAATGTAACTACTGTTATTTGTTTTTAAACTACCAAAAACTCCCGGGTTTGCTTGGAAATTGACATAATGTGTAATAGTAGATAATAGGTGCTTTATTGCGCAAACAAAAACATATTATTAATTAATATACTTATCTACTTATATTTTAAATATATTAAGTTATTTATCCATTATTATGTCCAACAGTTCAGGAGTGGGGCCAACAAATGGTATATTTTTAAACCATGTTCTTCATTATAAGCGTAGGACCATACCTAGGTACCATTTAGAGAAATGACACGAACACAGTCATGTTTCAATGGGATTTCTACCAGTTAAGTTGTAGTGTTGTCGCATAATCGATCACGGATCGATTACTAATCGATATTGCCAAATAACGATTTATCGATTAACAATTCGATTAATCGATTTTATTGATTACCATCATTACTATCATTTGATTGTTAATTGAATTCCTTATTTTCAGCAATATAATCGATTATTGCAATCGAGTAATCGATTATGATTTATTCGGTATACATAGGTACATACTTACTAAATCGATAGAATCATATGATACAATACTCTCAATATGATCGATAAAAATCAATTGACCTAATACTATTTTCAACCGACTTCAAAAAAGGAGGAGGTTCTCAATTCGACCCGTATGTTTTTTTCAATCATGGTATACCTACATAAATATTAATAATTCGTCCTAATAAATAAGTAGGTAATTAGTAATTATTTTTCTACGTTTTAGTGTAGGTGTTTTGGAGTCGGTTTTATTTTTTTTTATAAAATTTTACTTATTATTACCCTAATGTGATGTGAAATACTATGGAAACTTTGCATATTCAACGACCTCTATCTCCGTATCCCCGCGTATTTCAGGATTGTTGTCATACTATGAAATGAAGTACTAGTATTAAGCTTTAATTTAGTATACTTTTTGTTTCTGTTGGTTCAACGCCCAATATGCCCATCATCCTTTAATTAAACTCAACCTGCTTGGACCTCCATTAGATATAAGTGTTCCGCATGGATGTATATTGGGACCTCTAAGATATAATGTACGTACAGAGATACATTAGCAAGGTGGTAATAAAGTTAATGGATTACTGACTTCCTTACCTTTTATGATGAGCCTTGGCCTTAGGCAGATCCTCATCTTTCTCTTTCAAAAGATACTTTCTCCCTCCAATGCAAGATTTCCTAAAATACTCCTCCTTGTCAACGTTTTCTATGTCGTAGTAGAAATGTTTTTTGTCCTGCTCTTTTATACGAGATCTGAGCTGGATGAAGTTGGTATTGTCGAAGGTCCATTCCTTGGTGATGTAGTAGCGGAGAGCCAGGTTTGCTATGTAGATACGCCGTTGGACTTTTAGTAACCTGTAATACAAATTAATGTAGGTAGGTATACTTGACTAGAAATGCGAAAATTACTGTAAGTACTGTGAGTTTCTTCCGCCACTTCTCAGCACTGTCAGCATGTTGTCCCGAAGTGGTGGTAGGGCAAGCTATATTTGGGCCATGTAAGTGCCTTCACAACAGTGAAGATTTTGAGTAGGGCTGCGTTATTGATTGACTAAAGTAATAAAGGGAGTATTCATTAAAATATCTTAGATATTAAAAGGATTTGAAAATTATAAATAATTAGAAAAAATCGAACTGCCTAAGGCATGCATGCGATTTGAGATGCGACTCTTAACGCTAAAAATTAAATACTTTTAAAATGATATCCATAATACTTAAATCTTAGTAGACCAACAAAACATTACCTACTGTACAATAACATTTGCAAATTTCCAATTCGTTACAGTGACCTGTAACGAATTTTAGAATTTTGATTATAATAAGTTTTTACTTACAAAGGTTTCTTTCCGAGCAGCAGTAGTATTGCGTCAACAAAAATCGCCGGTAAACAGTGAAGTACCAGCACCTGAAAATAAACATTACTAATTTACTGTTAAATCATGTACAACGTCAATATCATCATCATCTCAGCCATAGGACATCCATGCTGAACATAGGCCTCCCCCAATGCTCTCCATGTTGCTTGGTTGGTAGCGGCCTGATTCCAGCGCCAATGATTTTTGAAACCGCGCAGTGGATAATAATAATGAACTATGAAAAAAATGTTTTCTTTACGCAAATCGATTATGTTACTGATTCTGATCGCTCCTAAAAATTTGGACACTGATTGCAAATTCACTCTGTGTAGACATGGTTCTGTGGAAACTCATGAAGACAAAATTTGCCTTGATATTTAATATCAATCACCTTGATATAATGGATAGTCCGTGACGTAGTAATGGAACCCCCAATATTCCAGAGCGTGTCGTTAAGAGGAAGGGAGGCTGCCAGTCGCTTGCCGATGTCGACCAACTCCTGCATGGTGATGTTGTTCAGCTTGCCAGCGCAGCAGTTGTAGATCTGAACGTCGTCTGTTGGCTCTAGCCTGAAAGATTTGTGGAATTTCTTTTGATTTATGGTGGGTTGTCCAAATTCTCGTAGTTTCTGAACCAAATTGACTAGTTTTTTCAAATATTATATTAGATACTTTTGAAATTAACATGCTCTCCTTAACTTGTTTATATCTGTATCATCATCATCATTTTAGCCACAGGAACATAGGCCTCCCCGAATAATTTTTAGATTGGCTGGTTAGAAGTGGTCTACATACAGAGACTTCCAAGGAACAGCTTTTTAAATTCATCGCTAGCTTTTGCCCGCAGTTTCAAAAACCGGGGTAAAAACCATCTTTTGTTTTTGCTTGGCTCTCAAATTAATATCGAAATCGATTCAGTGGTTAATGCCTTAAAAGGTAACAGACAAACACATAGTATTACTTTCGAATTTATAATAACTTATTAGTAAGGATAGAAACAATGGAGTTTCAGATTGTCAACCACCTATGTTTATGTGACGCTATGCTCAATTCACATCGCAGTCGCGTTACAGTTGCGTCGCAGTTGCGTTACAGTCGCGTCGTAGTCGTGTCACAGTCGCATCGCTGCCATCGTCACGTGACTACTTACTTCTTAGTCCCCCGTATCCAGGCGGCAGTGACTATGCTCTTGATGGACACGTCCACCGGCATGTAGTCAGATATCAGGTTGGGGTCGCTATAGATACTCCGCATTATGCCTGAAAATAATCGATGTTATGGAATTTTAAAAATTGAATTTTAAAGTGGAACTGGATTGGCCACACTCTCCGAAGGGACCCCGATCACATCCCTAAGCAGACTCTGGATTGGAATCCTCAAGGAAAACGCAAACGTGGTCGACCCAGGCAAACATGGCGGCGCACTGTAGCGGACGAGGCGAAGAAGATCGGCAAGACCTGGAGCGAGATCAAGCGAGAACATAGAGCTGTTGTGGACGCCCTCTGCCCCATCTAGGGGACATAGGACCATAAGTCATAGAATTTTAAAGATGCTTTAGTTAGATGATGAGAGATCCTGTAAGTCCTGAAACAAAAGGCCCCCAGGGCCGGAAAAAGAATCTAGGGGCCTAAGAGTCAGGTCCATCAGTTCCTGATAAAGTTATAGATAATTATCTGACATTCAGTCATGGCGCTAAATTTCAAATAAAAGTTATTGATTACCAGAGACAACCAGATATACCCATCAGAAACGTGTTAAACTAAAACTTTAATTTATCTGACAGATAAGTTCATTAGACTTGATCAGTAAGTTAAAACAGAAGGCCGGTACGATAAATATTGATAAAATAACGCCCCTATTCACAAACGATGCTAGCAGATCGAACGCACAGCGTTGTGAACGCATAGAGTTCTGTGATTGGTTCGTGTGTCATCCTGTGCGTCCACGAGCACGGTGAGACCTCATAGTAATGTTTTCAATACGGGCGTGAGTCTGTTTTAGTTTGATCTCCGAAGAGCCTTTCAAAGAACAAACAAGAGACACCTGTGGTAACAAACACATTACACTATTTTTCGTCATGCAGTTGAGTAAAAGGGCAGCTTACCTTTGCCGCAAGCGACTAGCATTCCGACTGGCCCGTTGAAGTTCTCGATCCAGCCAGGAACCGGCTCCTCCACACTAGATATCACTGAAAAACGAAATCATGTATTGTATAGTTCTAGCGCAAAACTTGGTCAGTGCCTGAGGTATGCGGGCGGCACGGAAGAGTGTTTTTTGTTACGTCAAACGTCAGCGAGATTTCAGAAATGTATGCATTGTCACGTCATAATTATGTCAATGCCACCCGTGACGCTTGCATACCTCAAGCACCGACTATAAATGAAAATAATCGAAAATAATTAAGGTTTTTACGTTGAAACGGCGCTAAGCGCTATAATGTCACGTTTAGGGTACCGCTTATACCTAGTTAGGGCTTTCATTATTTAAACTTTTAAGTTCTAGGTTAGATATGGGACTATTCCCACCTCTCGTTCCCACCACTGCAACTCCTGTGTAGCCAGAATCTACAGCTTGACCACCATAAAAAAAACTTAATCAATGAAGGTCAGGTTTCTCCCGGGGGAAAGTTAAACTGTCTGTTCTAGGTAAGATAGCCAGTTCCTCTGTGGCTGGGGATTTCTGGTGAAGCCCATCAGGTGAGATGTAGGCCAAGAACTTGACCTTCACTGGTTGGGTTATTGGCGGTCAAGCTGTAGATCCTGGCTACACAGGAGTTGCAGCGGTAGGAACGAAAGGTGGGAATAGTCCCGTGTAGACCAAGAACTTAAGATTAAGACCTCATGTAAAACACTTACGCCCGTATTCACAAACGATGCTTGCTTAAGTGAAGCAGCAAATCGAACGCATAGCGTTGAATAGAGCTCTGTGATTGGTTCGTGTGTCACCTTGTGCGTCCACGCGCACTGTGAAACCTCATAGTAATGTTTGTGAATACGGGTGTTATTGTGCAATAAAGAGTTTGAATTTGAAATTGAACTGCCTTGTTGTGGTTATTATACTTTACCAATGGACGGTCTAATGATGACTGCTGGTAACTGGCCTTTCTGTTCATACACCACATGCTCTGCCAACTGCTTCGTAAAGGTATACGTGTTGGGGATGTCTCCAAGATACCTGAAGAAGATAATAATGGATATTATTGAAAATATAGTCAGATAGAATAAGAAGACAAAATCTACGGTAGCTATTAGGTACTATTGTCATAAATTATTGCATCGAAAACCAGCATTATAGTACTCTCACTCTACCCGTAAATGTAGTAAAAGGTAAGTAAGGAATAGATAAAATAGATATTATGCAAACATCAGATTTCAATAAGTCTAGGGTAAATCTGCCATTTACATAATGGTAAATTCTAATTCACCAGATGCAAATCAAGGATTTTCCCTACAAACTAGCAGGTCGTTTTTGCAGTGAAGGCTAAATGACCCGTTGGTGAAATTAATACAGTTTACGATGTTCAATGTAGATCAGGGAGTATTGCAGGGCACTATTCTAGGTCCACTATTTCAAGTCGTCAAACTTGGCCTTCACTGGTTGGGTTATTGGCGGTCAAGCTGTAGATCCTGACTACACAGAGGTTGCAGCGGTGGAAACAAGAGATTCTAATCGTCGCGTGTTGATAAAAATGAATTTCCGAAGCTAAATGAGTAAGAGAGTCTTGCAGGGTACTATTCCAGGTCCACTATTTGAACTTGTACTTACTTAGGCGTCAAAACTCGCAGAGAATGCTCATCTATGACGTCACACACCTCGAGCGTGTCTTTCCAGTCCGCGTGTGGGGGGTACATCACCTCCTCGATGACGTCACGGTTGGTGTTCGAGTATACTGTTGAAACGTGGACTAAGGCCTGCAAGATTACAATATTAGCAATGATCGTAGCTTTGGTAGTAAAGTGCTTAACTGGTGGGTATAACTTGATAGCATAAAATATCACGTAGGGATAAAATGTATTTTTTTTTATGTGATAGGAGGCAAACGAGCAGACGGATCACCTCTATGTATGTATAAGGAAATATAGGTCCCACTACGTTGCAGTGGTCCGCAGACCATGACTCTTGCAACTGAGTTGAGAGAGTTGAGAGAGAAAATACCTTTTTACCTTTTAAAAGTGTTAATGTGTTGCCTAATCCCGTTGGGTGTGTAATGTATGATATAACTACATATCATATAATACTTAGAGAATATAACATCAAATTATATAAAATCATTTAATATAATAATTATTTACTATAATAAACGAATAATATAATTTTAAAACGAATAATTTTAAGACAAATAACTAACAACTGATATAAAATGGTTTGATATAATGACTATTTTCTATAAAACTTACAATGCATACTATTTAAAACAAATAACATTCAAATCATATAAAAATAAAATGTCTAACAATCAAATGAGATAAAATTCTTTTCCTATAAAACTTAAATCATATAAAAATAATAATTATTTTATATGAAGTTCAATTCTTATAATAAGCATTGCATGCAGCAAGCAAGCTAGCAAACGAGCATGCAGGCAAGAAGCAGGCAAGCAAGCTAGCAAGCAAGCTAGCAAGCAGGCAAGCAAGCAAGCAAGCAAGCAAGCAAGCAGGCAAGCAAACAGGCAAGCAAGCAAGCAAGCAAGCAGGCCAGCAAGTAAGCAAGCAGACAAGCATGCAAGCAAGCAGGCATGCAGCATGCAAGCAGGCAAGCAAGCAAGCAAGCAGGCATGCAAATTTGACTAAAAACTTGAGACTTCTGTCACGGCTCCGGCACTGCGGGGCTCTGGCGGTCCCTCGCGTGCTAATCGTCGCAGATGGCTTTCGCTCGACACCGCGTCTTCGGCTTGCTGGCCGGCTTCGCCGGCCAGCCTCAGCCGCGGCGCCTCGCTTCCAGCCACCTGCTCCTCAGCCCGCGGGCCGCCTCGCCCCTCCGTGCCTACGCGCTTTTAAATTACACTCTAGGGGTAGGGCAGACAAGACTACGTGGAGTCGGTTTTACGGCGATTCGTTTTTGTCACTAACGTCATTTATAAGTCAAGTTAAAGAAGAACATACTAAAAGTTATAGCTATCAGAAATTATATCAATTAAAGAGTATACCAAATAGTCGTTATAACAAATAATATTTATTTTATGTAATGATTATATGAAATATTATTTATATTAAACAAAATTACATCAAATGAGTCTTAGATTAAGTAAGGTTTATATTAAATGTCTTTATGCGTTTTGATTGGTATCTGAAATGACATTATTAGAAATGATTCATTATATGAAGTAAACATTATATGTTAAAAAATTATATCAAGTGTTATTATAACATACGTTTATTATACAATTTGAACGTTATTGAAATGAATTTATATCATATAAACTTATATAAACTGTCACGCACCCAATCCCGTTTTAGTGAGAATTAAATATGTAAAATCTTGGCAAAGATCTCTCTCTCTCCCTCTCTCTCTCTCTCTCTCTCTCTCTCTCTCTCTCTCTCTCTCTCTCTCTCTCTCTCTCTCTATCCATCTCTCCCTCTCTCTCGTATATACTCACCGATAGATTCCTGACTTCTTTGGCTAAGGTCACCACTTCCTTAGTGCCTCCAAGGTTCAACTTAGTGGCAAAAGGGAGGGGATCGTCAAATCTGTCAAAAATAAAAGTCATAATAATCAAAATGATTGGCTCAGGCCCGTGAGTATCATTAGAACACCAATGGCAACTAAAGACATCGAGATACACACAGTATAAACATATAATAATCGTAATAATCATTTATTTGCAATAAAACATGGAATATTATGTTAGGTACAGACAGTGAGAAGGATACCATGTTTAGCTAAAATTAGTTAGCATGCAAATATGTAATTAGGAACACTACAATAATTTACTTTCTAACCTAACATAATTATTAGTGCAGCGAAGGTCATCCCTGACGGCCGATGGGGCAGTAAGGTTCTAGAATGGAGGCCACGTACCGGAAAACGCAGCGTGGGACGTCTACCCACAAGGTGGACCGACGACCTGATAAAGGTAGCGGGAAGGCGCTAGATGCAGGCCGCTACCAACCGTGCGATGTGGAAGTCATTGGGGGAGGCCTATGTTCAGCAGTGGACGTCCTATGGCTGAAATGACGATGACGATGACGAAGGTCATCCACACACGAAGTGTACCGACGACCTCTTAATGGTAGCAGGAAGGCGCTGGATGCAGGCCGCTACCAAACGATCATTACGGAAATCATTGGGGAGGCCTATGTTCAGCAGTGGACGTCCTATGGATGATCTTCATCAACAGCCCTTTACAGTCCACTGCTGGACTTACTTGCTGACGGGTTTGTAATGATGAACATTTAATAATTACTATAAATATGTTTTATTATTATTGATTTATTGTTGTTAGTTTTCTAATCAAAAGGCTTTTTTTATCAACGTTTAAAAATCTAAAGATTACTGACATCCGTTCAGGATATGGATTTTAAATTAATTTACATAAATCATCTAAGAAAATAAAATAACATTTTTATACATTAATTTTAAAAAAATATCCTTTTGCTTTTGATTGATTGCATCTATGGTCTAAAAGACGTCTATATTTTTCTTACAATTGCGCACCTCTCCGCGCTTTCCCCGTCCGTACCAGAGCGTTACCTTGACCGGGTTTGTAAGTTATAAATCAAATAAATAATTAAAATTCTAATAAATTTTAGTTAAATACCTGACGCTAGCCGCTACGTGGAAGATAATATTCACTCTATTGACTAGAAGAGCCCTGTCTTCTTCTGACAATCCTGCAATGAAAAGAACATTAAAAACTTAACCTCAAAAGTTTACTCGAAAGTCTTTCACCATAGATCACAGAAACTAAGAGATGTGATAAGGGGGCGGGGCCAGTGTCGCAGCAATATGCCCAAAAACAGAACGCATCGCTCGCGACTATGAACTCAGCGCATTAGTTGGCATCTGTCTAACCCTTACAGAAAGTAATATTCGATGTCGCTTCATGGACGTTCTGGTCCTGTGTAGCCAGGATCTACAGCTTGACCAATAAAACCGAAGGTCAAGTTTGTCCCGGGGGAATGTTAAACTGTCATTGGACCCGCAACGAAATTAATCAGGAAAACAAAGGGAGGATCGGAGGAGTTAGAACTTAAGAATCGACTTGGAGATTATGAACTTAAAACTGGTATCTTACCTAATCCAGGGTCCATGACATCTCCAGCGACAACAAACACTTTCGATGAGAAGATATCTGGCTTTTCCTCCCTTAGTCGATCGAAACACTGAAACATAAAACATTTTATAGATAAACTATAGCTGTCACGGTGAACTTCGTAACGACTATAAGTCCAGTCAAGAGGGAAATGCTTGGAACACAATTTTTGACTTGGTGCCTTCAATGGACTAGTTAGGAGGTGAACATGTCAAAATTAAAGAAATAATGTAGGATTCTAATGGTGAAAGAATTTTTAAATCGGTTTATTTTCAAAAAACAGTAGCGCCAATGTAAAGTCCTGTCATTCGCACGTGGCACCAACTCGTGGCCTCATTATGGAGTACCTATAGTACGTTCGTTCGTTTCAGCCATATGACGTCCACTGCTGGACAAAAGCCTCCCCCAAGGCCATCCATACGTATAGTTATAAATGCACATATACCACTGTTGAATAAAGCTCCGCCAGTCTATCTTCAGCCTTCACTCCCTTCTTGGTACGCAACAGAAGGTAGATTCTGTCCAAATCTGAGCAGGAGTAGAGCAGTTTCTCAATTAATGCTTTTCCCATGAATCCTGAAACAAAACTTTAGTTAGTCACGTTTGTTGTATTTTTTCTCCTATCAAGTTCATAGACCAAGGACATGTCCTCTCCCCCTCAATCTGCAGTATTAAAAATAATTTTGTACCACTGACTAAGTCAGGACAGCGATATCTAGTTTCCTGCATTGCACAGGCTACCACCTCCGTCAGACGGAATTGGCCTCGTAGTCCCGGCTAATCCTGTCGGCCCCCCATTAAGTGGGGGCGTGTTGGGTCCCGCCGTGTAGGGCGAAGCGGCCGCTGAAGGCGCCTTGGTGGTTTCTAGTACCCAAGGCGCCGACCACTATGCGGCAGAGGGAACATTCCAGGTTTTAGAGGGTTCGAGCCTCATATAACCTACCGTCTCCCGGCGGTAGGTATGGATAGGCCAGGCCATCCATACCGTATCGCCTTTGAGGCAGCAGCATTTACGTTACGATGCGGATAAGATTAAGTGTGCGTTGCAGTATGGAGTTTCATACAAAGAATTCTGACCGCCTCGAGATGATCCGTTTTCGGGTTGATAAGAGTGTTTCGTCCTTAAACTAGACTAGACACTAAAAATGAGGCGTTTCCACTTACCAGAACCTCCAGTAATGAAGATAGTCTTCCCTTTGTAGTACTCAGGAATTTCTGGCACATCTTCGAAGTTCCGCTCTTCTAGGAACCCCATTTTGATGGAACTGTAAATAATGAAAGGATTAAACATAATCAACGATTACAAAACCTTGAATATCCTCTCTGAAGAGGACAATATAAAGAAATAAAATTCACACCAATATGTAAAAGAAACCTGTACGATCATTAAGTCCTCCAACGAATCCTTACTAATTGAGAGGTTTCAAAGATTCAAAGATTCAAAGATTATTTATTCACCGAGATAATGTGGTACAATAAAATATGTGGTCTTAAATTAAAAAGAGGTGCAGCTTATCTCACCAGCGTAGCTGGCATGTGAATTTGTGCATAAAAAATCATTATTATAAATTACAATTACAATTATAATTATTATATAGCTATGTCAATAATTCAATTAGTTATTCAATAATATTAATTATAATAATCTTACTTCAATAAATTAAATTAGATGTCAAATTGTTTATTGTAATTTACATGTCAAATAATCCTTAACTGAATAAAAACATTTTTCACATAACAAATTATACAGTTTCTTATTAAACAGATTTCCATTAAGGTCTTTTATTTGGTTGGGTAATTTATTATAAATAGTAACAGCCATAATGTGCGAGTTACGACCGCATAGTCCAGTTTTGACCACTGGGTGTGCCAGTTTATTTTTGTGTCTTCCGCCAAACTTGTACACATCTTCAAATTTAGAAAACAAGTTGGGATGAGTCTTTACAAATTTACACAATTCAAAGATATATAAGCAGGGAAGAGTTAAGAGCTTGTTTTCTTTAAATATTGGTGCACATGGTGTCCATGGTGGCACATTGAAAATAGCTCGAAGACATTTTTTTTGTGTTACAAATAGGCTATTTACTGCAACGCTGTTGCCCCACAACACTAGCCCATACCTGAGGAGGGACACAACATAGCCATGGTAGGCCAGAAGAGCAGTCTTGCAATCGGTTATGTTCGTCAATTTCCATAAAGCATAAACAAATCTATTTATTTTACCATTTAATGTTTCTATATGAGGTATCCATGAGCAAGTGTGATCTAGCACTATACCGAGAAATGTTATTCTATCGGTTTGCAAAATTTCTTCATTTTTGTACTGCACTTTGAATTCTACGCTTTTAGGTTTCCTATTATAAAATTTTACATATTTGGTTTTGGAGACGTTTACCTTTAAATTATTATTAGTTAACCAATTTATACATTCACCTACCGTTCTATTTNCGCGAAGCATGTTGCAAAGGGGGGAAAAAACATTGAAATAAAATAAAATAAAATGCAGCAAAAGCAGTAGAGAGAGACCTTATGTAGGTACAACCTACGCTTATTATGCAAATAAATAAATAAATACATGGTGTCCCAAAAAGTAGTGTCAAGCCGAATCCCAGAGGCAGAACATCACTAGGGCTTTTTTTTACAACATACAGGATTTTAGTTTATATTCGTGTTATGCATGTAAATACTTCTGAATCAGCTAGGCCTAGTATTCATCTAATAATAATAATAAAAAATCAGGCATGTAACTTGACTATTTGCGCCACAGTGACCAAAAAAGTGCCAGCACTTTACCACACACACTAATCACAGAAATTAAAAACAATCATAACTCGAAAAAATATATCAAAAATCGCGGAACTTACAATGGGGGTGAATTGGATAGCCCTAGTGACGCTCTACCTCTGGGCTTCGGCTCGACACTACTTTTTGGGACACCCTGTATATGAATATAAATGACCTAATGAAAGCTAAGTGCAGAACTTAGTTTTAATACAACATTGGTGTCGACCATGGGTCGTGTTGCAATCGACATTGAATACAAACAACTCTATAAGTAATCAGATTTAACGTGCGTAGGTAATACGTAAGAGGCTATTATTAAAACCAATCACAGACTTAAAACTTCCTTTAAAAGTTCCATCTCATTCAGACTAAGTCATATTCTGTAGCGTAGTCATCATCATCAGGTCATTTAGTCTCCACTGCAGGAGAACGACCCTCACTAATTTACCAGAGGCAAATGGAGGATTTGGTCTACACTCCCCACGCTGGCCAGACGGGTTGGGGAGGCCTGATGTACATCAACTTTTATGTCATTGATACGTGACTTTACAGCTAGTATTTTCGTGTAATAGAAACACAGATATTCTCACAAGCTTTTAATATTTTTTCTACAAAGCTAACTAATGCATAAAAAGAACTAAATCAAAAAAATCTGCCGCTTAGATCGCAAATTTCACGAGGAAATTCTCGTTTTTACTCGACTACGCGACGCAAAGGAGTGGTAATGTTTTTTATGTTATTGTCAACACGTGTCTTAAGCCTTTTCACACTCGTTTAAGTTAAATCGATGACTAGTATACAAGTTATTAAAATGCACACGATTGCTATTAAAAGCTAACTGGTTTTCCTTATTTATTACCTACATCTTTATTGCATTTATTTATGCTATCAATTTAGTGTAGTTCTTGCAACTCACGAAGGAGAGTGAGCTTTACTTGTGTGTGTACGTGTACATGCACAACGATAGTGTAATGTCTGTCAAAACTTTTGAGAAACGAACAGTAGCGAGCCAAAACACATGTAAAGCTCACTCGCCTTCGTGAATTGCAACAACTTGCTTTACACAAAAATTTTTGGGTTGCACCATCTTATTTTAACTTTTAGACATCAAAAGCTTATAAACTCCATACAAAAACGCCGGTTAAAGTTATAGTTACGGTCAAAGTTAAGATGATGCAACTCAGCCTAAACCTACAAACACAGCTGGGCTGTATGCCTAAACAAACGTGTTCTTCAGTCACGAATTCTTTATTTAGTACAGTCAACAGTAGGTATCTACCTACATCAGCCTTTACATTTTTGTTACATAATAAAACATATTACATCGAAATAAAATGCTTCGACCAAATTAGAGTAAATATTAATCTCAGAATAAATCGTCAGTTATTCGACATTTTGACATATTACCCATACTGAAACTGTCAATGTGCCAGTTATACCACAGGTTATACCAGGAGTTATTCTTTCATAAAAGTTTGTCGAATCGGGCCTAAGTGTACCTAGACCTAGACATTAAAACCTTGTTTTAGACTGGGTTGCACCATCTTACTTTAACTTTGACAAACGTCAAAAATCTGTCAAACTCCATACAAAAAGCACCGGTTATCGTTATACTCGTAGTAACGGTCAAAGTTAGGGGGTGCAACTCAGCCTTAATAGAAAGAAAGAAAGAGAGAAAAATATTTATTCGATGCAAGTAGGTACACAGCAAGATAATAACTAAAACTAGACAACAGAACGTCTACAAGCACCAAAATGGCATCAGCTCAGTATACGCCGTGACGGCAGAGAGCGCATCACGACCACTGGTATTCTGCGGATGCCAGTTGAGGTAAAGGGCGCAGCTCGCCCCGGAACAATCGGTTAACGTAACAAGTAATTACCCGGAACAATCGGTTAACGTAACAAGTAACGTAACAATAATTATTGCCAATTTGACTCAATAGATTTGTCTCATATTTGGGGAATGCACTATGTATCATGAGTAGTCTTAAAATATTAAAAGGATGCCAACGATTTAATTTCACCCTTTATAGAGCAATTTTGAGTTAACTTAATCTGTAAGTCTAGATATTATAGGTGTACCAGAAACTCATGGCAAATGGGGAAAATAAACATTGTTGAGTGCAATACTGGGGAAATTGGATTAAATGATGTTGATACTGTTTAATTTTTATTTATGACTAATATTAATGAACATGAAGTACGAATGCCTACCTATACATTTTAGGTAGGTACCTATGTGTATGAAGAAGGTTGTTATACATCGGGTTTTTAACATAGGAACATGGTCTTGAAAAATAAGTAAACCGTATATTACTGTAAATAATTTTATTAAGTATCATACTTAAGGTACTTGATACAAATAAGGCCTACGTTCTAATAAGGCCTATACATCAGAAAACACAGATAAACAAATCCAACCGGGATAATACTTTAAGGACACGTACTCATATGCCCTACAACCCGGTAGAGTGCAAGAGCGTCCCGATCCACGATCCCAGCACCAATTGGCACGCGTTCTTCCAAGGTGGTGGGTGATTTCGTGCTCTCTTATAAAAATCTGGCGATTTCATCTTAAATTTTCGGTAAAATAACGATGTTTTAGATTAAGCTTTTCTTAGTAATCGTTTCTAAATATTTCTTACTAGCTAATAATTACCTTAATTTGTACTACTGGCTATAGATGCATTATTTGTAAATTTTTAAAGACAACAAGAGCGAAATATCCAATAAGGCCTAGGCCTTATTTCAGCATGGTAGGCCATATTGGATACTTATGTCAACACCTGATTACGGACAAATTCATTAAACTAATTGAGTCAAAGAGTAACTAAATATTTGTTTAATAAGAATGTTACTAACAGCACAGAAAATAAAAAGAAAACAGAGTAAAAAAAAAAACTAAACCTGTAAAAAAAAGAAACAAAATACAAAACCAATAAAAATAAGAAAAAAAAGCCGTATGTATAATTCTAAAGGATTAAAGCTGATATTATCATGCCTGTCTCAAAGACAATGTAGCAGATATGCTACCATAAAGGACTTCATTTAGAACTAGAAAACGATTCTAAGAACTCCACTTGTATTTCTTGTTCTTCAAATAGATGATCAAGAAGAGGTAATAATATAATATAACTAGATTTTTCAGCATTTCAATTACTCAAACTTGCTTGATGAAATCTTTTTCAATTTTCTTTACATGGTCATAACATTTTCAACATTCCTCTGCACCAATGCATGAAATACACCTGAAAACCCCGATAAAGCAGCTATTAGGTAAGAATAACATAAAAATAAACATAACCCTCCTTCTGACTGTAAAAAAATAAAATGTAGGTAAGTATCAAAACATTTCACTCCAACTTACTGTCAACTCAACGACGCGCTTTAAAATCAAAGATTGACTTTCAATTATGCCTTATTTTACAATACACTTTGAAAACAATATGACTTGCTTGAGTTTTTTCGTCTTTTTCACAAAAATAACAAATAGGCATGAAGAGATTACAAAATTTCTGCAGCGGCTGACAGATCTCTTGATTTACTTTGACAGGTGACAATAAAGCCATAGACAATGGCCATATGAAAAACACACTTTTCCAATATTTTTGTTTGCCATGAGATTCTGGTACACCTATAGCACGTCACTACCTTGTTTAATATACCACGCAATGTTGTATCCCATTCTTATAAGATAGGTACACTATACAAGAATGCATGGTAAATTCAGTGAACTGCTCCTGAATCGAATGTACCTACTACTGCTATTTCTATTTATTTATATTAACCGGCAGACAGTGGTGACTGAGTTTGTTGCGGCGCTTCTTCTCAGCACTTGCCAAATGTTGGTCTCGAAGCGCTGGTAGGGTAAAAAGATTATGCTCCTTAAGAGCAAAATGACGATTTGTAAGAACTATTTATTAGTCTAAACAAATAAAGAAATTTTGACTTTGACTAACTCAAGGGTTTTCTTAAGTTTGAATTATAGTGATCTCTTAATTTATAAGAGAGAACACTCTCAAAAATATATTTCTTCCTGCAAATGGCCACAATCCCAACATTAAAGAGATTTTTTGATTGGCCTGTCCTACCTGATTCATTTGAAGCCAACTTATAATCAATTTAATGAAAAATTGAAATTATACCGCGTGTTAATAAACTACAGCGCCATCTAGTAGCGAAGTAAAGAACTTTGTTTCAAAGGCGGGCGCCAGTTTTTTAGTTCTAGAGCCTTTTTATAGAAATCACTTATTTTCTAAAGTGTTTGGTCGAACAAAGTAATGTGAAAATGGTGGGAAAATGAAACAAAACAGGGATTGCATAACTTTGCAAGTTTAGGCCTAAAGAAATCCGCGTCAGCAGTTTCAATAAAATGCCACAATCTTAACTAAACCTCAGGGAAAAGGGGGATATCATTTGTCTTTTACTATCATCGATGATATTATCATTACTTGAAGTTATACTTATGTACCACTTGATTTGACGGTGACTGTACAATACTCCTTGAATTTGAAATTGCATGTTTCAAAGCAGAATTTTTCCAAAAAACACGTCATGAAAATGTGTCGTTTTAATGGCTCATAAAAATACAGTGTTCAGCACATTGTACACTTTTTGTTGTAATACATATAATACCTATTACGAGAGCATAATATACTTACCACAGTGCAATGCACCGTAGTCTGTAATTACTGGATTTTCCCATTTATAATTCACACTATAGGTCTGGCGCTTAAGTCAGTGTCTGAGGTATGGGAGCGGCACGGGAGGGGTGACATTTACTGAACGGATTTTGATTAAATTTTACACTATTATAGTTTTGTTACACATCAGAATAACATAGACCTGTGACAAACTTAACTTTACGCAGGCAAAACCAAGGGCAAAGGCTAGTGAATTAATAAAATACTTCGCTATTTATCAATCAATCGGTCCCTATATCCTACTTACCTTATAAGAAATTAAAAGTTTTACCTCATGAGTCATACAGCTATTATTTCCCTTACCTTACGATCACAAATGCAAGCAGTCACTATAGTATTCCTTTGCGCACTTAACACTAAAAAACAACTATTTTAATCGAAAAACAAGATGGCCGACAGTGCGCTAACGTCCAACGCTGCCGGTCAAATGTCACTCATTGGTATTCCAGCGAAGAATTCGATGACTTTGTTATAAATTAAGGTGACGTTATTGTTACAAAGAATTACAATTAGATATTGTTTTATTGGAGAACAATGATTGAGGGATTTCAAGTGTCTAGAGCACTAGCTGACAATGAAATAATTAGCTGTGCCCGCGACTTCTTACGCGTGAAAACAGTTTTGAATAATATATCCCATTTTTGCAACATTTTTCTTAACTGCTCCGCCCCTATTGGCTGTAGCCTTCCTCAATAAATGGGCTATCCAACACAAATATATTTTTTCATGTCGGACCAGTAGTTCTTGAGATTAGCGCGTTCAAGCAAACAAACTCTTCAGCTTTATAATATTTGTATCTATAGATAAGCCGTGTGGTGACGGCAGAGTAGAATACATTTGTCACCAACCCCTACTCTTCCCGCGGGTGTCGTAAGAGGCGACTTACGGACTACACATCAAACAGAGAATGGGCAGCAGCGCTCTCTGAAAAACATCAATCTTTTAAACTGCGATCTCCAACCCGCCTGCCAAGCGTGGAGATTATGGCAAAACCCTCCACTATAGTGGAGGAGGCTCATAGTCCAGCAGTGGACTGTAAAGGGCTGTTGATGATGATGATGATGATAGATATGTAGAGATTCTTTCCACTATTTTCTATCCTACACCACTTAAACACAATCGTAAAACAGGTCATTCAGTCTCCACTGCAGGAGCACGACCCTCTAATTTACCAGAGGCAAATGGAGGATTTGTCCTCCACTCCCCACGCTGGCCAGACGGGTTGGGGAGGCCTGATGTTCCTTAGTCACCTTTTACGACCATCCACGGAAAGAGTGTTGCTCCTATTCCAGTCTGACGAAACCACTTTCACTTATTCTGATCAATTTTGATGCGGGGCCAACAGTTTAACTTACCCCCGGGACAAACTTGACCTTCACTGCTTGGGTTATTGGCGGTCAAGCTGTAGATCCTGGCTACACAGGAGTTGCAGCGGTGGGAACTAGAGGTGGGAATAGTCCCGTGCAGTTATATTATTTTCAATGGGCCTTATCAAGCTTAGTAGGTTGATTGTTATGATATAAGATTATATTCAAGTTCTTACTTAGTAAAAAGGTCAACTGACCAGATAAACAAACAACATGTTTTTATGGGTTTTTCCTTTAGACGTACGGAACTCTAAAATTAGACAAACATGTGCCAAAAAAGACTCTAGGTCATCATTAACACATAATAGAGTATGTCATAAGTAGATCATGAATTTTCAGTAGGAAAAAATAGGAATATATTCTGGCATTGCGATGGAAGTAGGTTAAAACGATTAATGGGAGGTAATAAATAAATATTAGTCAACATATTTTGAAAAAAGCTTTTAGTCCAAATGTATAGCCCTCATCAAGAAACTAACAACACTACAAGTAATAAAAGTTTGTATAAAACACAAGCGGTCGCCCGCGACTTCGTACGCGTAGATCCCGTTTGACCCCCTTTTAAGGATTGAATTTTGAAAAATCCCGTCTTACTGACAACCTACGTTCTAAAAGGAACCCCCATGCAAAATTTGAGACTGCTAGCACTTGTAGTTTCTGAGATTATGTGATGAGTGAGTCAGTCAGTGACTTTTCGCTTTTAAAGATATAACAAGATACGAGTAATACTTACTGGTAGAAGAAGTGCTGATGGTTCTTCTATTCTAATTAAAGTGACTATAATGTCACTATGAAGTCTTCTGTGTCACCACTTAGTTTCTTACTTATTTTCCGATCTTCACTTGTTTTCTTTGTTCACTCTTCCGATTTTCACTTATTTTCCTTTTTTCACTCTTCCGATTTTCACTTGTTTTCCTTTGTTCACTCTTCCTATTTTCACTTGTTTTCTTTGTTCACTCTTCCGATTTTCACTTATTTTCTTTGTCCACTCTTCCTATTTTCACTTGTTTTCTTTGTTCACTCTTCCGATTTTCAATTGTTTTTGAAGGTTAACATTATAAAATAATGTTTGAAATGAGATTAAATATCAATACAACAATCTATTGTAACACAGCGCTGAAGAATAGACCGATGTTATCTGTATTCTTAAGAAACATGCATAGGATGTGAAGATTTCTTTTATAATTAATATTATTGTTAAATAAACTTGAACGGACCGTGTTCTTGACTTACAAGAGCGTTTGTTACGATAATCCGGTTGATTGCATGTAGGCTAAGAGACTGAATGTAAATCGGACAATCAATAAAATGACCTTGGACATTATATGCTGCTCTATCGGACAAAGCTTGTGGTATATGGGCACCAGACAGTATTTTTCAAAAGGATAATCCCGTTAATCCCTCGGGATGAGTTAAATATTGTATAACGAGTTCACCACAACAGTCCATCGGCAACGGGATTCGAATCTAATCGAGTCAAGTTCAACACTAGTTTTCGTTTAGCGCCATATCGCATAATTAACATGAATATAGGTCTCATTCTTGTAAAATCAGTAAAGTAAGAAGAAGTGAGTCCGGAAAGCTAAGGGGAATGGTTTAATACATTTATTCAAACTATTTCTACCATGACAAAGTAGTATTAGGGACTGATCTTTATTAAAATACAACCTTTATTTTACAGTTCAACAGGGAAAACTAGTCCATACTTGAAGACCTTGTTTCCACGACGATATCGCGTTTTTAGCAGAACTGTTTTTGACAAGATCCCGTTTGTGTTTCAATAGTAACAGTCACACAAACATCACATAATATATGTGTTCACACGACAGTCCCGTTTTGCGAGATCCTTCATTACTGAATCCTGCAAAACTATGGGGACGAGCCCATAATATTACTCGTATACGTTTTCTAAATGCACTCTGTCCCCTAGACTGGCGCGCGCGCAGCCTTCGCGTGTTCATAATAACAGATGCAGTCTGTGATGCAGACGCCTACTTACATAACAATGGACGACTAGTTTCACGCCCGGGTTTACCTGATGACGTATTAAGGAAACTTCGATGTGGAAATTTTTGAAGGCGTTTGTATACAGTCCAGCAGTGGCATTTATTCGAACCTTTTTCTCGGCTACCAGGTCCCGGGTTCGATTCCTAGTGGTAGCTAAATTAAAAGTACTCAAAATACATACAAAGAAAACTGTAACAAGGAATTCATGCTTAGCATATCAACGTAGCCAGAGACAAATATCAGAAACTGATTTTCAGCGAGGAACCTTTGATGGATTACAACTGAGGCACATTTCAGCTTGAAAAACTGCCTCATAGATTGATAATACTAAACTGTTGCTTTGAACAATTAATGTGACTCTACTTTAAGTTTTAGTGAAGTGGATAGTTCATTCGTTTCAGCCTTTTTCAGCTTAATGGCGTTCACTGCTGGGCAACGGCTACCCTTTTCACAAAGAGAGAGAATAAAGTACATAACGATGGTAGATAGGTAAGTAAGTATTTTTATTTACGGCCTCTTTCGACTGTAGTAGGTATATATCTATAATCGATTAATAAGTAATATTATTATTATCAGTAAACAATAACGGTGAGATCGCGTTGATTAGGTACAAAATATTTGAAAACACGATTTAATAAATCAACAGTTTTTAATTTATCCGCATGTAGCAAAACTTATTATCGCTATTTTGCAAGATTTATTTTTTCTGAAAACTTACGGTTTATCTTATAAATTACTGGTTCACGTCAGTCCTGATGGTTTTCATCATCACTAAGGCTTACTTATTTTGATGACTACGAAATCTAAATACCAAAAGATAAATATGACCGACGATCTGGTGAGGGTCGCGGGAGGTGCCTGGATGCGGGCGGCGCAGGACCGGTCTTTGTGAAAATCCTTGGGGGAGGCCTTTGTCCAGCAGTGGACGTCATTTTGGTGAAACGAACGAATAGGTGAAGTTCAGATACTTCTATTAATTCCATTTCAGTATTATGTGTGGTTCCGGCAGAGTAGAAAACACCCCCCACTCTTCCCGTGGATGTCGTAAGAGGCGACTAAGGGACAAACATGCGAGCATCAGGCCTCCCCAACCCGTCTGGCCGGCGTGGGGAATGTAGGACAAATCCTCTATTTTAAAAATTAAGAAATATTATTTATTTTTCTAAAGATGTCAATTTAAAACACTTTTATAATGTTAAATGTCTACTTTTTACCCGACTACACCCTTCTTGGAAAAATAAATCATACAGATAATTTATTGCCCATAACGAGTTTAATTAAATTACATAAAGTTAGTTAATTAAGTTCCTGAAATTTTAATTAAATTAAATCTCTAATTAAAAATTAAATTTCAGGGTATTAAATCACTATTTACTTTAATAGGCTGTCTTGTAAACCGACAAATAGGTAAGTACTTAGACAAATATGATAAATTACACATTGCAAAAAAACATGTTCAATAAAAAAAATATTATTAGATATTTTTTGCCCGCGTCTTTGCTCCTCTAAAAATATTTCAAGCCGTCAATAGAAAAAAATCCTACCTATGTCACTAAGGAATAATTTAGCTAGGTATCTACAGGTGAAAGAATTATCAAAATCGATTCTGTATTTCTCAGAGATATTGAAGAAACTCACAAACTTTCTCACATAATTTAGACTAATTAGGTACGAGTATAGTAATAATAATAGTCTAAACTGTGTGAGAAATAGATTATATTTACTAGCTGACCCGGCGAATTTCGTACCGTCCATGTTCATCAGAAATAATATAGGATTCTAATGATGAAAGAATTTTTCAAATCAGTCCAGTAGTTTCGGAGCCTATTCAATACAAACAAACAAATAATCAAATCTTTCCTCTTTATAATATTAGTGTAAGTTGTGTGAGAAATAGAGGAAATAGATTGTTTGATAGGATTAATCATCATCATTTCAGCCACAGGACGTCCACTGCTGAACATAGGCCTCCCCCAATGACTTCCACATCGGTTGGTAGCGGCCTGCATCCAGCGCCTTCCTGCTACCTTTATGATGGCGTCAGTCCACCTTGTGGGTGGACGTTCTTAGTTGCGATGCCATGCTTTATAATATTAGTGTGGACTAATCATCATCATCATCATCATCATCATCATCATCTCAGCCATAGGACGACCACTGCTGAACATAGGCCTCCCCCAATGACTTCCACATCGCCCGGTTGGTAGCGGCCTGCATCCAGCGCCTTCCTGCTACCTTTATGAGGGCGTCGGTCCACCTTTTGGGTGAACGTCCTACATTGCGATGCCATGCTTTATAATATTAGTGTGGACTAATCATCATCATCATCATCTTAGCCATAGGACGTCCACTGCGGAACATAGGCCTCCCCCAATGACTTACACATCGCACGGTTGGTAGCGGCCTGCATCCAGCGCCTTCCTGCTACCTTTTTGAGGTCGTCGGTCCACCTTTTGGGTGAACGTCCTACATTGCGATGCCATGCTTTATAATATTAGTGTGGATTAATAACTGTGTCCAATTCCTTCTTTCAAATACGCCCGTATTCACAAACGACGCGTTGAATAGAGCTCTGTGATTGGTTCATGTGTCACACTGTGCGTCCACGCGCACTGTGAGACTTCATAATAATGTTTGTAAATACGGGCGTTAGAAAGGTGATTCTAATTAATTTCTCTAAAACTTATTGTTACTTCCCCTTAACAGTTATTCAGCGTTTTCAAACACTCGGGAAATACTTACATACCTATTGACACCAAGTTCAATACTATGCTCATTAGTAATCAAACTGCTGATTACGAATTAACTAGTGATGTGTAACCATGGGCGTTTGGATATCGATAACCAGCGACCGCCCGCGACTTCGTACGCGTGGATCCCGCTTCACTCCCTTAGAGGTGGTTTTGCAAAATACCGTGTTAGTGAGCACCTACGTTCTAAAAAGAACCCCCATGCATAATTGGAGACTCCTAGCTCTTGTAGTTTCTGAGATTTCGTGAAGAGTGAGTCAGTCAGTGACCTTTCGCTTTTATACATATAGATTCGTTCTTTTCAGCCAAAAGACGCCCCTATTGGACAAACAGCTCCCCCAAGGATTTCCAGAACGACTGGTCCTGCGCTGCCCGCATCCAGGTACTTCCCGTGACCTCTACCAGATTCACTTGAAAACGATAAATTGTTCATATTCGAGAGACCGACAAAAAGTCGATAGTTTGTAGGATGTCTAATGCCCGTTTTCACCATATATCCCTAATTTTTTGTGACCTGTGGTAACACGTAACAGGAATTTTGTTTTCAAAGGGATCACGTAAAAAATAGGGATTGATGGTGAAAACGGGCATACTTAAATCTATTTAATTATGTATGGAAACTAACAAAAAGATTTATCGAGACTGTCGATACAATAAGGGTATCGATATGCATATTATACAACACTATTTTAATTATGCTGACCGGCAATGCTGATGTGGCGGAACGAAAGTATTTTAGAATTCATATAATTCATGGATTCCTTTGCTTTAACACAGTTTTGATGAGTACATCGACAGAGGAACACAATGTTTGTTCTAGGTGTATTTACATAAAAGCGAAAGGTCACTGACTGACTCACTCATCACGAAATCTCAGAAACTGCAAGTGCTAGGAGTCTCAAATTTTGCATGGGTTTTCCTTTTAGAACGTAGGTGCTCACTAAGACGGGATTTTGTAAAATTCAACCCCTAAGGGGGTAAAACGGGGTCTACGCGTACGAAGTCGCGGGCGGCCGCTAGTCATCAATATTTGTGTGTTTAATTACCTAAAATACCTAAATATTCTGCTCTATTTGATCCAGCAATGACTGCAACATTGTATACATTCAATTAGTCTAATACAAGGCTACGAACAAGGTTTCACTAACAATTCATTATTGTCTAATTCTAATTGAATAAGCAATGGTCAAGGAAGCCGAATTTTTACCCGACTGCGCCAGAAGGAGGGTTATTTTGATATTGAACTTAAAGATCTTGTAAGGCAACGCTGAAAGAGGCCAGAAGCTGGATGGGTGACCGTGCAAGAATATTAGGCAGGTATATTGTTATTAGATGGAAATAAAAGAATTTATTCATTAAAATCAACAGGTTTCTATTGCAAAGAGCTCTCTACTAGAGGAGATGGATTTGGTCTACCTACACTCCCCACGCTGGCCAGACGGGTTGGGGAGGCCTGATGTTCGCATATTTGTCCCTTATAAATAAACTCTAAAGTTCTATACTCTTTTGGTTGATACTGTGACAATCATGTAAATAAATCCATGTCAAAACCTGTCTACTGTCAATGTATTTATTGACAGCTTTCTGAATGGTTTTGTGTGATGTTTTTATACGTTTATTTTTAGAAAATCTGGACGTTTTGTGTTAATTTTTTACTGAAATAAAAATATTGTAACAATGGCGAAAGGCAAAGATAAAAAAGGGAAAAAGGTAAAGTTTATTTTGTCAATAATAAGTTTATTATAATATTAAAAATGCTTATGCAAACTACTGGACCAATTTTAGTGAATTTTGGTTCAGAAATCTACACACCTGGGAAAATCATTTGGGATTATTACGTGGCTTATTATTATTAGGGTATTTAAATATTGAAGAATAAGATAAATGTTTATGTGAGGATGTTTAAGCGCGAAATGGATGGATGCTTCTGAGGCCCAGAACAGACGGTGAAACGCAACTGCAACGAAACTGCAACTGCTAGTTACTTTTGAGTTGCATCTAAGCTTCTGCCATAGCGTCCGTTGAGAGACCACACATGACGCGACCAGTTTGAAACTTTCAGTGTCAGTTTCATTCATCAGAATCATCACAAAGTTGCAGTTTCGTTGCAGTTGCGTTTCACCGTCTGTTCTGGGCTCTTACTCCTTCAAGCAAAACTACTTTTATAGTAATATTTTGATTTGTAAAAGTCCTATAATATTTAAAGTAAACGAAATTCTTTATTTTTCCAGGATGAAGAACCACCAGGTACGTCATCGTCATCATCACCATCAGTTTAGTTACAAACTACAACTATAAATCAATTTAATAAGTAATTAGGGAAATTAGCGATAGGTTGCAGCAGACAAGTGTTGTTTTTGATCGCTCTTAATATCGGATCTCTTCACGGAGAGAAGTAACTCTATGTAAAAACCGTTCTTCGAAATTACAACTTTTTGACTGCCTCTGTGGTCTAGTGCTAAGACCGCCTGCTTCAGACCCAAAGGTCCCGGGTTCAATTCCCAGTGGGGGCATATTTTTCTGTTCGGTTTGGTTGATGATGGTACTTGTTCTAAGTCTAAGTCTAGCTACCACTATCATACCTAAGTCTGTCGCCAAAACAACAATGTTAACACCATTGATGTTTTCTCGCAGTAAGAGGTAAGATAGCCAGTTCCTCCGTGGTTGAGGATTCCGAGTGTAGCTTCGCCTGATCATCACTGTCCATCAAGTGAGATGCAGGTCAAGAGCTTCCACGTTGTGGATAAAAAACCTGACGTTTTGCCACTTGTCTAGGAGGGCTGCTTTCGACTTCTTAGCAGCTGCTATATTAAATCTTTCTTCCAGAGTCCGAGGTCCAGGAGGAGGTACTGGTGGCCACCACAGACCTGGAACCAGAACCTGAGGAGATCCAGTTTACGGATACCTCCTACACCAGCGCCTCTTTTGAATCCCTACCTCCAGTTGTTGAAGGTAAATACACTTACATCCCAATCGAGCTAACTGCGCACCACGTTGGAATGCGGGTCTCTTTCCCATTCACCCGCACATCTCCCTGCGTTCGAACTATCCGTACCAGAGCGTCGTGGTGACGCCACGGCCGCCCAGGTGCGCAGTTAACTCGACTGGGTTGTAATGAAATGAAATGAAATAGTTTATTCAGTACATAGGCCCTTTCCAGGGCACTTATACATGTCCCAAATATAGCTTGCCCTACCACCACTTCGGAACAACATAATGGGCTGGTGCTGAGAAGAAGTGGCGGAAGAAACTCAGTCACCTTTGTCAGCCTCTTTTTCAATCCAATACAGTTATTTAGAGCTTACATGTCACGTAATAAGTGCGAGCTAGGCAGGTAAAGTCCAGGCACTCTTGTAATTTAAATAATCGTTAAGCTGGAAACAGAACTTTCGGATAGATCCAGTTTATTCTGTAACCTTTTATTGATACCGTTTGATAGAGCTCGTAAAGCACTTTCACGATCAGTAACCAAATGATATATCTTGTACAGTTTAGAAACAATCGAGTGAGATCACTTATCGTTTCCACCCTGTATTGGAAAAATATTTCTACGCGCACAAAGTCGTAAACTCATCCAGTTACATCAATATACTTGTTGCTATGGCAACACTTCTTTCTTTTCTCCCCGTCTTAAGCGGAGAACTGTAAAAATGTGATTTGTGTACAAATTGCTGATTTTTTCGATATAAAGATAATAACCTGACATCCATTGGTAAGTAATCAAATTATTCTGTGACGTCAAAGTGATGAATGAAATGTAAGACATACAGGGTGTTTTTGTTTCTTAAAGTAAAATTCGTTTCAGTTTGTTTTTTGGCATTAAATTTTTGTTAAGATCGCTATTTCAGGGTATGTAGGAACAAGATATTTAAAAAAACAAATTGTTTATTATGTTTTTTTATATGATGATCATTATTATGATCAGTCAAAATATACTATTCTAGATTGCGATTTCGGTCAAATACCTGCCTTGTTCTGCATAAAAAATGTTATCAATTTTAAAGTTAAAATGGCATAGGTAGTTATAAATCTCTGAGCTGCGAATTTTTTGAAAATGTCGTCGCAAATAAATAATAAGTTATAAACACATTTTTCACGTCTTACTTTTATTGTTTTTCAGAAATCAAACCAAAGAAAAAGAAGGGAAAGAAAAAGGCTGAGGTAAGGAGATTCCGTTCCGTTTTCTTTAAATTTAATTAACTATTGTCATAATAAAGACGTTAAAGTTTAAATTTTAACATATTTAAAAGCTATTCTTGTATCGTTTTAGGCAGTAGAAGAAGTGACAGAAAAAACGAGTGAATTCTTTCAATGGTCCGAAGAATCTCTTGCAGCAGGTAATAAAATAATAAATGACTTATTTTATTCAGGAATAAATAAATGATTATTAACGTTACACTTAACGCAGTCAGTGCCTCAGGTATGGGAACGACACGGGAGGTGATTTTTGTTACGTCAAATGTCAAAGTTCAGATTTGTAGACTCTGTCGCGTCATAAATGTCAAAATCACCCCTTCCGTGCCGCTCACTATCTCAGGCACTAACTGAGTAAACCACTAGGCCTGTAATAGTATGATTATTGGATTACTATATAGCCTAGTCTCCGAGCACGTAGAATTTTGTCCAATGACCCCAAGCTACCACACTCGCTGCGAGCGCCCGTCGCACAGTCGCGACAGCAATATAATTACGCGCGAGTGATATGGATGGGTAGCTTGGGGTCATTGGACAAAATTCTACATGCTCGGTGACCAGACTATAGACAATTTTATTAAGTTTTATCTCGGACTATAGGTAGTTAGCTACATTCTTTCTTTGCCAGAGGAAGAAAAGCCCAAAGTGACGGAGGAAGAAGAAGTCACAGAGAAAAAGGGGAAGAAAGGGAAGAAGGGGAAAAAGGACAAGGACAAGGAGGACATACCGGAGTTTGAAAAGGTACGTAATTTCTCCACCCAACCAAAAGATGGACTGATGACCCCATAAAGGTAACAGGAAGGCGCTACCAACCGATCATTATGGAATTCATTGGGGGCCTAAGTTCAGCAGTGGATGTCCTTATGATGGGATGATGACGTAATTTCAGTGATATACAGGGTGTAAAGTTAGCTATGTGGTTCTGGTTGAGTAGGATAGGACCACTTTTAAACAGTTTAACCGATTTTCATCAAACTTTTATGAGGAAGTTCTGGGCATTTTCTCAAACTATGACAATATTTTGGCAAAATCCCACAATCATCTAATCATCGCTTTCCATCAGGTGAGATACAGGCTAAGTGAGAAATGCTAAAAATTGCCCTGCTTTTTACCTATCACAAAACATTTGCCCACTTTTTACCTTTCCCGTGTCCCCAATAAATAAAATTATCATTTTTATTGTCCCTTAAATCCACCGATGCCGAGTACTGACGATAAAAAATCAGTCTAAATTAATGCACGTCTACACGAAATTTGATACGAGCGTACTTCTGTTTCAATACAAAGTTGGTACTTCACAGTGGTGTGACGTATTGTGTATAAAAACCACAGTAATATTTGAGAAAGTAATTCTGTATACGTTAATTCTGCTACGCTATACATTTGGAACCAATTTTCATGAACTGGCTTTCAAATTGGTGAAGAAAAAACCGGAAAGTAGAAAAACGGAAAGAAGTCCGTTTTTCGCGAATCTGATTTTATTCGGGAAAATATTCCCGTTTTCTTTCCATACAAACATTGTTTTCTTACAAATAAGATTCTTATTGGTCAAGTAATTCTTGAGACTGACAAACGGCAATTAATTTTTAAACATAAAGATAGATTCATAATAGTAATTGTGACAGCCGAAAAATTGGAAAAAGATGAATAAGAAGGAGAGAGAAGCATGGATGCTGCAGCGGATCGAGGAGTGGCGAGCGGAGAAGGAGGCGGAGAAGTTAGTTTTTGTAGTTTTAATTATGGTTGTAGTAAAAACGGCGAGAGAAACCCGAAAGGGGGTAATTCTGGTCTCTCAATATGTCGGTGTAACAGAATCATCAAATTCAATCAACTTTTTGTATGAGACCAATATTGAAAATTCAAAAATTATAACATCAAACGCCAGAATCACCACTTTTGGGTTGTGGGTGAATATCCCAAACACGTTTTTTACGCGGCGGAGCTGAGAATCGATGGGAGAAATGTAACTAGAGCGATGATTTTTTTTCTGTATATAGTTTATACAGCGTTTTACACGATAGCAAAGTCTTCAGGACAATAGGTAGTTATTTTATGTACTAAAAAAAATTTCAAAGACCCAAAATCTAATAGCGGTGGCGCGTCCTAACTCTATTTCTACTCATAAATTGTGTTATTCCTTCTTTCTCGGGGATTCTAGTAATTTAAAAATAGTATAGCCATAAAATACATTAAATAAGACTTCCAAATGATATGAAAGAAATGTGATATTTCATATTTTAAGTGTTTTAAATAGCCTTTCAAAACTGTCCCACGAAAAAAAGCAATTACAGTGGCTCAATTTCGACACTCTCTTACTTCTCCAAAGAAGCTTTGAGAGACGTAGAGTTCTTCTTCCCTGCATCACTCAACTGTGTCCTCCTGATCGGGCTATAAAGACTTGCGACTTGTGGTATTGTTTTTCCAGCAGACCCGTAAATATTAGTATCAGCGGCACAGGAATACAAAATTTTTCAATTTCGCTGGCAAGTGTATGAGTGAAAGCTACTTACTTAGATGCTAAACGATTCTTTAACATGATTAAAGTTTGGTGTTTTGTTGTATCTGCATACAGAAATTATTGATCAGAATTATAGTTTTCTTTATAATTTGAATTTTAACTAGCTGACCCGGCGAACTTCGTACCGCCTTAGCGTAGAGATTTTCTTAATATTTTTTTCCGTAAGAACCATCCTTGGACTTCCACAAACATTTAAAAAAAAGAATTATCGAAATCGGTTCAGCCGTTCACACGTGATGCCGTGACAACGCGAAACGGGTTTCATTTTTATACATATAGATGTTTACTTTAGTTGACAAAACTTTCAATTTTGATTTTTTTCATGTTATTTTTGGCTCAGAAGAAGAAATACAATCATTTTATATGATACTTTGTTGAATATTATGTTTTTAGCCTAATTAAAGATTGATAACTTTATACGCAATTATTTTATTTAGTTTAATATGTAATTTACATAAAAATAACCGTTTTTTTATAAGTGTCCAGTTTACTGGCCAGTGATTTCACATGAATATTGGTGATTTTAGTGATGCAGAACGGTCAGTGGTCAGTATACTGACCACTAGTTTTTTTGTATTTTCTCGTAAAATATCTAGTTTCTGATAATTTTATTACTACATGTTGTTATAAATAACGCTATAGAATATATATCCACTTAGAAATATAGCGAATTAAAAAAAAAGTTAGGGTGTGCGTTAAAGGGTTAATTCCGGTGGCTCAAATACAATTTCGGTGGCTCTTGATAATTTCAAATTGACATATCTCGAGAAGTATTAATAATATTTTGATCTCTACCATATCATTGAATAATACAAGTTATTTACTATTATTTCGGCCACAAAAAAGTTTTGGAAAGTGGAAATTAAAATTCGCCACCGGAATTAGGCAAAAAACGAGTTTGTTGATATTCACCCTTGTACACGATTTTTTTACTTATCATAGGTAAGTATCTATGATAGTACCTACCTAGCTAATAAGAGATAATAGAATTTCCTCTACTACCTGTTATTATGTATTCATCAACCTACATAATATTTGTCTGTTTTAATCGAGTAATAAGCTTCTTTTCATTTCAGAGTATATTATTAGGTAGTATTACGCCCGTATTCACAAACATTACTATGAGGTCTCACAGTGCCCGTGGACGCACAGGGTGACATACGAACCAATTACAGAGCTCTATTCAACGCTGTGCGTTCGATTTGCTGCTTCACTTAAGCAAGCATCGTTTGTGAATACGGGCGTTATTGTCCCATGAAATAGTAATCAAAACCATCTTGTTGCTTTTGCTCTCATAGTAGGAGTAATATTAGTACCAGAAAAACATTATTTTTCTCTCTTTTTCAACATCCGCATCTCTTCCCAGACAAGCCATCCTGGCGGGAGCTAAAGAGAAGCGCGCCGCCCTCGCGCGGGAGAGGGCAGAACTGATGGCGAAGGACAACACCGAACAGGAGGTCCGCAGGGACATCCTGCAGAAGACCTGCGACTTGTTTCACAGTAAGCATTATTTTACAGAGCAATATAGAGCATAAGGGCTCAAGGTTTCATAGTAAGCACTAGCTTGATGCGAGTTGCAGATACCTTTTTTTAAACTTTGGGAAATGCTTTGCGCATACTGGTACCCACTGGTCGATTGGGACGACCAGTAAATTTTGTGGAACCACGAGGCCCACTAAATCGCAGGGCCTACCCACTCGACAATGTCCACCTGTAACTTGAGTAACTTGATTCGAGAGGAGCCCCATTTTCCTCCTCCAGTTGTTTTATAGAGATTTTTTCCTCATGGTTGATTTTGAAAGACAGGACCTTTATGTTACTGAGACCACTGCTTCTATCTGTAATGTTAATTTTTAAATATCTAAAATTGTCATCATATTTTCAGAATATGAAAAGCAGAAAATGAATTTCGAGAACAAGAAACAGATGGAAGCTGAGGTAAGACTTAACCATTTGGTAATTAGAGGGTAATGGGAGAGTGTCTGAGAAATCAGAGAGGGGCGTGCTCCGCCAGTGAAGACTGATTGACCTGATGATGATGATGATATGCCAGTGGGCCCAATACCTCCGCTGTGACGTTCCCTTTCTAGCCCATCTGGCCACCGTGGGGAGTGTAAACCAAATCCTTTTGTCACTGATAAATTAGAGAAGTTGTGCTCCTGCAGTGAAGACAAAGGCTATGTTCACATGTAACGCGCGTTAACGCAGGTCAACGCGGAATTTAATTTATAAAGAGTTCACATGACAAGCGCTAACGCGCGTTGCGAGGAGCTCGTCAGTCTGTTTCGATAGAGCTTAGAAAATGGACGTAGAAGAAGCTATTGCGATGGAAGCGCGCGCTCATCTGAACAGTCAACGGACGTCACAGCTGTCAAAGCGCACGTCAACGCGCGATCGCCTGCGTCTAGAGACTTTTTCTCTGAGCGCGCTCATGTGATCGGTTGTATGTAAATACTACGATGTCTAGTCGCGCGATTTGAAAACGCGCGTCATAATTTTGCCATCTGAACATAGCCTAAATGACCTGATGATGATGATATTCCAGTGGGCCCAATACCTCCGCTGTGATGGCCTACCAGACCCTCGCGTGGTGACGCAAATGAACACGTACCTTCACATCTGGCACCAGAAGCCGGAGTGCGACCCTGACGAGCTGGAGAGGAGGTGCATTGAGGCTCTGCCGGTAAGCTCTTAACGATCTTCTTCCCTCCTCACGCCTTATAGCCTCTGCTAGAAAAAGGATTCCCTTTTCCTCTCATCTGAAGGACTATTCCCATCTCTCGTTCCTACCGCTGCAACTCCTGTGTAGCCAGGATCTACATAGCTTTACCGTCAATAAAAATTGAAGGTCAAGTTTGTCCCGAGGGAAAGTTAAACTCACATTGGACCCGCAACGAAATTAATCAGAAGAATATAGGAGTTCAAGGATTGAGTTCCTTTCTCTCATATGTTACCTTCTGAACCACTGAACCGATTTAAATGTAAATGTATTTTTCAGATGCTAGAAATGCTGGAAGAATTTGTTGCCAACTCCCGACAGTACACGCCGCTACAAGCTCAGAGCTATAATGAAGTAAGAATTGAAATTCTTGATTAGAATGTAGGCCCTTTTTAGGGCACTTATACACGTCCCAAATATGACTTGCCCTACCACCACTTCAGCACAACATCGGCTACTGGTACTGAGAAGTGGTGGAAGAAACTCAGTCATCTTTGTCAGTGATCCTTTCTTCTATACCGGAAGCAAACAGCAAAGTTCATCATCATCGTCATCATTTCAGCAACTGGACGTTCACTGCTGAACATAGGCCTCCCCCAAAAGTATTCATATTGACCGGTTGGTAGCCTGCATCCAGTGCCTTCCTGCTATCTTTATGATGTCGTCGTTCCACCTTCACGGTAGACGTCTCACGCTGCGCTTCCGCACAACAAAGTTAAGTTTCATCCACGAAGACGCGCCCCACCATTCTTCCGCTAATGTTTGAGTGTTATCGGTACACGCTAAATCATCCATGAGTGCACACGCACGCTACAATAATGACGTTCGGATTGCTCGGATCAAACTCCTCGCACCCCGCGCTTCCCTCGACCAAAAATTGGTGTAGCGCGTCTTCGTGGATGAAACGATCTATAATAAGATTGAAAAGGCTTTCTCACCCCCAGGTTCGATTAGCCCTCAGAGAACAGCTCTCAAACGCCATCCAGTTCGCCTCCTACACTCTCCTGCGAGATATGGAGAAGCATCTCAAGTTTGAGTCCATCAAATTGGCTCTCTACGAGAGAGAATTCAAAGGCCTCCGCCTGAACCTCTGGTGTGCTGTCAAGATGCCCACTAGGAAACCGAAGCCGTTAGAACCTGACCCGTAAGTATTCTTTTTGGGGTGGATTCGACCAAACAAAAGTATATATTAAACTCAGAATAAATCGTCAGTTATTCGACATTTTGACTGTCAATGTACCAGTTATACCAGGAGTTATTCTCGGATAAAAGTTTGGTCGAATCGAGCCTTAAAGAAGCAATGATACCTTAGAATAAATTAATTCTTTATTACCAGTAGAATTGAGGTAGGTAACACAAGCAAAGATTTGTATCCGTATGTGGTCACCGCGTGTTCCAGCAACCTATTTCCGTTTTTTGTCTCGCTCTCATCAAATGGTGATTCTTTGCGATAGAACGAGACGACATGACCGGCAATGGGTATTGAGTAGCTGGAACTGTGGACCTACGTCTGGCGTAGTCCGTTTGACAAGTACTTTTTATCTTTCTTTCAATATTTATAGAAAGAGCGAGGTAGCTACTGTATATTCGATGTATGTAGGATGGTAAGTGGACTCCAAACGGCACTTCGGTGTCCTTTGATCACCCATGGATAAGATCACCTACGTGATCAAAGTGGACTACTTAACCGTGGGTGATCAAGCTTGATCACCTGGGTGATCAAAGCTAAATAGACCTACATTCGATGTATGTAGGGTGGGCCGTGCCCGCCTCAGAATGGTCCAGGATGCAGGATGTTGGACTACCAATTCGTAGAGCGACTACTCACTCTTGATACTAATAATCCTAGATACCCCAATGGATATTTAAGTATACGCAACAAGTGCAACCTTGGCAAGTGAAGTCCATGCACTCTTGCTATTTAAATAATCATTCACCTTAAAGTATGCAAGCGTACTTTAACCTTAATTGTAATTTTAATCAATTTATTTATAAACAGGCAATTCTATAAGAAATTAATGAAAATGGGTAATGTAATGTAAATTTATCAAATACCACCAGTCGTTTCCGCAAAACGACGTCCACTGCTGGATGAAAGCCTCTCCCAAGGTTTCCACAACAACCGGTCCTGAGCCGCCCGCATCCAGGCACCTCCCGCGACCTTCACCAGATCGTCGGTCCACCTATTGGCGGGTCTGCCCATAAGCCGGTGAAAGGTATAGATCGTTTCATCCACGAAGACGCGCCCCACCATTCTTTCGCTGTTTGAGTGTTATCGGTACACGCTAAATCATCCATGAGTGCACACGCACACTACAATAATGACGCTCGGATTGCTCGGATCAAACTCCCCGCACCACGCGCGACCTCGACCAAAAATTGGTGGGGCGCGTCTTCGTGGATGAAACGATCTATAAACCTTTACGCTGCGAGCACAGATGAAAGGTTTCTACTATCTTCCAGAGAGCCAGTGGAACTTGCCTTCCCATCCATGAAGGTGGCTGTCAAACTACCAAAGATTATAGACGGCACGTGCGTGTGTGTGCGTGCGGCCAGGTCTATGATAGACCTGCTCAGCGAGAGCTCCAGGACCTTCCACTTGGGTGGGGACATGCCTAATAGATATGTGGGTAAGTTATAGATAGTTGCCATTTTAATAATATTTTTACAAGGTCCGGTTTCCTCCGAATCTGAGCGAAGAGGTAATGTGGATACAACGAAATCTGCTTGGTTATTATCAAACACGTCATATCCTCACCTTCGCTTTTTGTGCAAACCGGGGCTTAAAGACATAAATTACTCTACCAACAATAAAAACAAATTTTCAACAAAATAAATAATTTACCTAATCAAAAACAGATTACAGTTCCTAAACAAAAACTAATAACGGAATACTTTATGAAAGATAAATCGCTTAAACCAGAACTACATCGCAGACAACCAACTAATAATGATTTTTTTCGTGCAAAATAGCGCATTTTCTGTTTTCCATCAAAATATAGCTGGGCTACTCGGTAAGAAAGAGTTGGTTGAGTTGACCTTAGACGAACTTTCATCAAAAAATAAACAGTTCAAAGTGCTTTGTTTTAGTGAGACGTTTGTGAAGGCTGGTAGTGAGGGAAATATCAACATCTCGGGTTATTACTTGGCAGCATCATACTCTAGGTCCCATCAAAAAAGAGGTGGTGTCTGCATTCTAACTGCTAATGACATCCAAACAAGAGAGTTGACTTTTCTAAAAGAGTTATCTAAGAGTATTGTTTTTGAATGTTGCGGCGTAGAAATAACGCAAATCAAATGCATTGTGGTTTGTATTTACAGAACGCCGACGGCAGACATAACGATATTCTTCCGAATGTTTGAACAGCTTTTAGATACATTAAAGCGCAAAATAAAGTATAAAGTTGTGATTGCTGGGGATCTAAACATTGATATTTTGAAGGAAAATAATAGTTCATATGAGTTAAAAAGAATTGCTGCTAACTATAACTTCGTATTGCATATATTATCTCCCACACGTAAAAAATCATGTTTGGACCAAATTATGAGTAACATACCGGAAGCTGTAGGTGAAACACACATGCTAGGTTTATCAGATCACGACACTGCACAATCTGTTACTTTCGATGTAGTCATACCAAACAAAATTCCCAAATACTGGTATTGCAATATAAGAGACTACAACCCAGACAATATTTCTAAATTTCGTGAGTGCTTAAGTAGTCTAACGTGGAGTAATGTCTTTGAAGAAGAGGAAATGTCTACAGCATTTAACCTGTTCTACGAAGAGTTCAAATTGTTTTATGACTTATGTTTTCCGATTAAAAGAATCAAAATAAACCCTTCTACTAAATCAACAAATTGGTTTACGAAAGGTTTAAAAAAATCCACAATAACCAAAAGAAAACTTCGTTTTCACTATTATAAGAAACGACATGGTTCGTTAAAAATTAAGTATAAGCAATACTCAAAGTACCTTAAGAAATGCATATACCAGGCTCAAAAACTTGCAAACAAAAGATATTTAGATAACTGTAAAAATGTATGTAAGGCTACATGGGACTTAATCAGACACAAGACATATAATAACGTAATGGGTAAACATATTGACAAATTGCTAATTGACAATAACGAAATTAATGATCCTACTGACATATCTAATATTTTCAACAACTATTACATTAATTTGACTAATTCAGTTTTAAATAATCACAGTCATAACTCAAATCAAATACAATACAAAGATGCCACTATTTTCTTAACTCCAACTGACGAACAAGAAGTTTTGAAAGTGGTTACTTCACTTAAAAACACAAAATCGACTGGTCATGACGAGATACAAACTAAGATACTAAAAACATGTAAAATGGAAATTGTCACGGTGTTAACCTACTTAATAAATCTTTCACTTAGTACAGGTATATTTCCTGAACCACTAAAAATGGCAGTGATTAAGCCTCTTTTTAAAAAAGGTGACAGATGTGATGTAGCTAACTATCGACCAGTCTCCCTTCTACCGACAATATCAAAAATTTTTGAAAGAATAATGCATATCCGTCTTACAAATTTCTCGCAAAAAATGGATATAATAGGAAAGGAACAGTGTGGATTCCAAAAAGGTAAATCGACATCTTTGGCAGCTTTTATGTTATTGAGGAACATCTTTGAGTATATGGATAAACGCAAGCCTGTAACTGTGGTGTTCTTTGACATGAGCAAGGCCTTTGATTTCGTATCACATGATATTTTATTAAGTAAATGTAACAAATATGGTATTAGAGGTATGGCAAATCAGTGGTTAAACAGCTATTTAAGTAATAGGAAGCAATTTGTAGAAATCTCGAATATTGACACGAATATGGAAATACACAAATATAAATCTGACATCAAACAAAATAAATTTGGGGTACCACAAGGAAGTATTTTAGGTCCCTTATTATTTTTATTATATATAAATGACCTTCCTAATTGTATAAAATTTAAATGTAATCTTTTCGCTGACGATGTATCTGTTGTCATACCGTGCAACGATACTAAAACATACAATCAAGACATCAATGACACAATATATAAAGTAATCACCTGGCTCAATAACAATAATCTACATGCTAATATAAACAAAACGACATTTATACAATTTATTAATAAAAATGCAAATAAAGTCCCCTTACAAGTCAAATTTGGAAGTGAGGATATTAAAGAATCATCTCAGACTTTATTCTTGGGAATATTACTGGATGATCGCTGCTCGTGGAAGAGTCATATCGATAAAATGTGCACTAAATTAAATTCGTTTGCTTATGCACTATGGCGGCTAACAAAAATCTGTGAGAAAAAAGTTGCCATACAGGCATACCATGGTTATGTGAGTTCACTTCTCAGGTACGCCATTATTCTTTGGGGCAACTCATGCCATGTTCAACGGGTACTTATAGCCCAAAAGCAGTGTATTCGGGCAATCTGCAATGTTGATATTTTAACATCTTGCAGACCACTTTTTAAGGAACTCAAATTGCTGACTGTCCCGTGTTTGTATATTTATGAGCTATGTGTATTTGTCAAAAGCAACCTCAACTTATTTCAAACCAAAAAAGACGTTTGCAATTTTAATATAAGACGTCCTCATAAATTAAACCTTCCTATCGTGACGACATCTTTATGTATTAATAATGCGTACTGTATGGCTATTAAGGTTTATAATAGGTTGGACGAAGAAATGAAATCTTTGCCGTTAAATATTTTTAAAGGAAAATTAAAATCATGGCTGATTGGGAAGGGTTTTTACACCATTAAGGAATACTTTAATGCCAGAGAGCGTTATTTCTGCTCTCTGTTTAATGCTTTTAAGTTTCAGTAGTATGTACCCACATGTTTCCTGTTTTGTTGTATGTGTCTATTAAATTGCGTAGATTAAGTAGTTGTAAGCTATTTGCATGCCAGTTGTGGTGATTTGTGCGAACTATTTTTATATGGACATCTGCTGTGTACCGCTTATCAAGCAAATAAATGAATTTTGATTTGATTTGATTTGATTTTGATTTGAACAAGACGCAATAAATATGGAATATTGACTTTGACTATTGGCTATTAATTAGCTTTGTGAAAATAGGTCTTGAATAAAATGAAATTTGGAATGAAAGGTTTTATAAGAAAATCCATCATGCAAGTCATAATCGTTCGTTCGTTTCAGCCAAATGACGTCCACTGCTGGACAAAGGCCTCCTCCAAGGTTTTCCACAATGCACGGTCCTGCGCTTCCCGCATCCAGGCTCTTCCCGCGACCTTAACCAGATCGCCAGTCCACCTAGTACGACGCCTGCCCACGCTACGTCTTCCTGCCCGTGGCCGCCACTCGGGTGCTTTTCCGCCCCAACNCAATTCTGCGAGCTATATCGGTCACTTTGGTTCTCCTGCGGATCTCCTCATTTCTGATTCGATCACGCAGGGAAACTCCAAGCATGGCCCGCTCCATCGCCCTTTGGGTGACCTTGAGCCTTCTTACGAGGCCCATGCAAGTCATAATATGTGACATAAAATAATGTAAATAATCTAGCACTTAACTCAGTCAGTGCCTGAGGTATGAAAGCGGCACGGAAGGGGTGACATTGACATATTATGACGTCACAGATTTTTAAGGAAATTAACATACCTACTGACAGTAGCTTCACAGTTAATTTATGAAAACCTTTTATATGTTCGCAAAAATATAGAGCAATTCACAAATATAAATAAAAAAATAAGTTTTTTAAAAACAAGCTTTATCCTGAAATGCAGTTGTACTTAAATGAAAAAAAATAATTGTATGCTAGGTTCAAAGAATTTCGAAAGCTTGTATCGCGCATGGAATTTATTCCTCTTTTTTTCTGTTTGCGCTACAAGCTTTCGAAATTTTTTGAACCTAGCATACAATTATTTTTTTCATTTAAGTACAACTGCATTTCAGGATAAAGCTTGTTTTTAAAAAAGTTATTTTTTTATTTATAATTTTATTTTACACTTTTTCTCAATTTCTGGGCCCTGGTCATCATTTAGCATCAAAGTGCTCGGGAAGTCGAATCCAACGAACCCAAACTCGATAAGTTTCCGCCGTTTCGTTTAGGAGTTCCTATGGCCACCTCTTGACTCCATCATCAGACCAGCTCAATGGTACCATAACATTGCATTGTCATTGTACTTACATAAGTATACCAAATTTCAGCTCAATCGGTTGAGGAGAAGTGGTCCTAAATTCAGTAGCAAGATTTGTCCCACACATACTAACAAGTGAAGTCAATATAAAGCTTGTAATAATAAAAAGAGCGATTTGCATAACTTTAATACAAGAAACAAAAATAAACTTGCCGTTCCAAATTTCAGACTGCATAAGATTGGGAATTCATTTATGGGGAAATGTATTAAATTATTTAATAAATTACCACAAACTGTTGTAGAACTACCCATTCATAAATTCAAAGCACATATTAAAAGTACCTTAATGAAAAAGGGCTACTTTTATAGTAGCCCTTTTTCATTAAGGTACTGTCGATGATTATTTAAAAGATAAAAATGTTTGGGATGCGTAACTGCCTAGCTCGCATAAATATTTATAACTATGTATTTTGAAAACCTGTAAACCTTTGAAAAAGAGGCTGACAATAGTGTCTGAGTTTCTTGCGCTGCTTCTTCTCAGCACTGGCCCATTTATTGTCCTGAAGCAGTGGTAGGGTTAATACTGGGACGTGTAAAAGTGCTTTTTTAAAGCCTACTTACAGAAATAAATGAGTTTTTACTGAGTTTTCAAAGAAATTTTGAACAAAATTTGTAATAATTAATAAACTATTATAAATAGAAAGGACATTTTGAACAAAATTTGTAATAATTAATAAACGATCAAAATAATTATTATCGTCTATAATTTCAAGAAATCCACATTGAAAAACGATAGGAAAAAGGTTTTTACATTGCATAAGATAAATATTTTTTACCTGTTAGGTGTTTAACGTGCTATTCACACAAAAAGGGGCTATAAACACAAATTTCGCAAATCAGTCCGAGTAGAGTCAATGCACTAATTTAAGGAATTTGTGAAGTTGTTGTTATTATTTAAACAANCCTAGTTTTATTGGAAGGTCAACGATGAATATTACTTTTCGGCGGTCGGTCTCATGATGGTTTGCAACGGACTAAGCGCCGACAGATCGAATTCCGGTAGGGACAAAATGTTTGTGTTAAATGCAATAGCTGATCAATCTAGAAATCATTATTTAAGTGAGAGTGAGAGGCCAGACGTGAGTGAGTAAGTAAATAATTATGTTCCTTGGTCCTGTGGCTTAAATGTTTATGATGAGAAGCTTAAAAAATACAATACCCAAGTATGACAGAGTATTTTAAAGAGACTTTATTAAAACATATTATTAAATTTTATTTTTTATTTCTGCGAAATAAACTAATATCTCACACCAGTGCCATCTATAACTTGTTAGTACAATGAATCGTAACGGGTGCGAGCGCCATCTATTCAACGTCGATTGTAACTTCTTAAAGAAAATGAAAATTTCTTGCATTTTGTCATTTTTGTGCTTTTCGTGAAAATACTTGGGTTGCCACAGTGAAAATATTATTATTAATAAATTATGAGAGAGGCTTAATACAAATTTCGTTATTATTTAATAAAAATACGATAAAGTGTCCTAAATAAAATTCCTGTTATTATTTAATATCGATATAATTACTAAAAATACTATGCAGATAAGTGCACATCTAATTTTTCCTGTCAAAAAATGCATTGACTAAAAAATAAAAAAAAGTTTTTCAATCAAATTGATCAAAGGGCGGGAAATTTGCAAAATATTATAAAGTGTTTGTTTTAATATTTTACCTGAATTCCAGTAAGTAATCATACAATTCAATCAATTTTATCAAGTACAAAATCAGTTTCGTATTTTGCCTCTCGTTTATTTGACAGCAACACTGTAGTTGTAGTACGTACAATTTTATACATACACATGTAGGTCATAGAAAAAATGGCTTAGCACCAAAAGCTCGTATGTATCGTGGCAAGGAATAACTTTTAATTTAAATGGCCTTCAGTGATCTATGTCACATAGGTAATACGTACAAAACCGTCGAAAATGAATCTGATCAGGTAAGTGGTGAAGTGTTGTGAAAACTTGCCATTTTACATGGGTGTAGTAAATGTCTTGAGCTGTCAATTTGACCCAAAATCCGGGAAAAATCTCAGCGAATCTATTGAAATGTGTTTGTTATTAACATTCGCGTGAGTTGGTGGTGTTGTTTGGATAAAACATGGCTAAATAGTGCTGTTTAGTTTTAGTGTCGATGTGTTTTTTGCCCTCGAGTTTGGACGATGACATCTGAAGAATGCACACAATATTTTTAGAATTATGTAGTTTGCACGTTAGAGGACAAAATAACAAGGTAATGTAATAATCTATTTAACTATTACACAATGCTGGTGAATATTACAACATTCTAATTGGAGTTTTACTGAGATCTTGTTAGGTAATGCCACTTCTCAATATGCTTAATTTTGTTCCTACTTTCTCTGTAATTTTGTTTATGAGACATGTCCTTCACTGCTGAGGTTAGAAGCAGGTGCAAAAGTTACCTAATTTCCATTCACTCAGACATGAGACTCTAATGTAGCTATTAATAATATTCATAACAAACAGTTAGCACCTACCTACTGTTTTTGTACCTTAATGTATGTGACAAAATGTCACCAATGCCCCATTTCTAATTCTGATGTTATAAGATTAATACCAATTTGAATATTTCCAGTGTTAGATTTAGCAAAAGTTATACGTAAATGCATAAATTCAAATGACCTTGTGTATATTTCACTAGTAATCAATGTTTGTGTTGTCTCAATATGTAATTTACAGCTAAGTCTTTCCCATTATTGTTTATTGCACACCTCAATGGCGGTTTATCCACTTTTTTGTACGCATATTGCTAGACAATTCATCAATAATTGACATTTTAGTATCTCAGTACATTCATTTTGTAGTCAAACATTTGACTTCTATTGAGACTATGCTAGAATACATTATTATTTGTGATTGCAGTGCATTATCTTTTGGATTTGCAATTTTTCCTAGTAGCTGAATAATAATAACCCGCATATTGCTAAATTCAAGATATTTTGACAAATTGAAGAAGGCCATTACGGCTAGCTATGTTTGTGTCCGTGGCTCTGCACTTCCTAAATTAGCATTATGTTAGTATTGTTACGGAAAGTTCCCCAGTAGTGCCAACTCTCAGGGAATAATTTTCTGGAGCGATTAATTTTATACAATTTAACCACAAAGTTTTATATTTAATCAGTCTTACCCAAACTTGAGAATAAAACTAAGTATGAGGAGCCCATCTTGTTACTGATTATAGCAAATTTTTGAACTACATAATTATATTTCTTAAGTTAGTTATTCTTCATACTTCACAAAAATGTGTACAAATGGCATTTATATTGCAAGCAATGTTTTGTTGTGTTCGTTTGAATCAACTCTTTGAAAGTGCAATCTTGCAATCAGTTGTCGCGATGGCATCGTCATCGTGTTATTGACCTATCAATAACAATTGGACGCAACATTTTAGCATACAAGAGCACAAAGTCTCAATCGTTATTTATCACTTAATCTACATATCATACATGCAAAATCCACGAATCAATTGCTATTTATAACGTCCTGGTTAAAATTAACATAAGCACATTCTTCATAATTAATTTATCTGTATACATTCTAGGAAAACTAGGGGAATCTAAAAATACCTTGTGTATTTTTAAGTGCCAAAATGTAGGCTAAATTATTCTATTCCTCATTTCACTTTGATGCATTAGATTATGTATTTATAAGATATATCTTTTGCCCGCGGCTTCACCCGCGTGGAATTTAGTTTGTCACAGATCGTTATAATTAATAGCCTATATGTTATTCTGGGTTATAAACAATAATACTGTAAAGTTTCATCAAAATCCGTTCAGTAGTTTTTGCGTGAAAGAGTAACAAACATCCAGACATCCACATAAACTTTCGCATTTATAATATTACTAGGAAGTATTCAGCAGCACTTGTCTTTATTAATTTATTCATTTACTTAGCTAACCGGTCAACATGGAAGTCATTGGGGGAGGCCTATGTTCAGCAGTAGACATCCTATGACTGAAATGATGATGGTGATGATGATTAACAACTATTATGTCCCACTGCTGGCCAAAACTTATTTCTTTTTGCACTTTCTGTTGCCAGGCTAAACATGACTTTTTATAAGTGCACCAAATGATGTCATACTTGTTGTGAGAAATACCAGGTGTTAGTAATGAGATTAGCACCTTAAATTGTTGATATTAGATAACATGTTTATGTCATATCCCTATTTGAATATTTTTCATTCATTGTAATCACAAAGGATTGTAAGGTGATCGTATCATTAAGGTCACCTTTTCACTTGTTAATGAAATAGCTTATCCGGTTGAGCAAGATATTAGATACCTCTAGCATTTACTAAGAAAATCATATTGAATGATCCTTTCATTAGTCAGATATTAAGAGGCTATGATATTATTTGTGTCTTTGCTTAGTTCGTTCGTTCGTTTCAGCCAAATGACGTCCACTGCTGGACAAAGGCCTCCTCCAAGGTTTTCCACAATGAACAGTCTTTGCTTATTAGGATAATATTTAATGGGGTGTTAAAAGGCTAGACAGTTTGTAGCAAAGTTCTATCTTTTTGAAGTTATCTATCCCATGCCAATTTCCAAAAGTTAGTTTAATAATGTAGGTTTGTTTGCCAACCAGCAGAAGTATCCTCCAACTTTTATGTTCCCTATCTGTGTTTTGCAAGTTATGTCGGCTTCCACTCGATTACGTGGTTTGCGAAAAATTCTTAAATAAAACCTGAATATTCCTGAAAAATCACTTTCGATGTCATCCTCTTAAAATCTTTTTTTGTTAATTCTTTCCAGTCGGAACGCATTATGGAGGAAAACTCGATGGTCCGTGATCTCATCACAAAGATTCTCGACGAGACAACACCTACAGAAGGAAGCAGGTCAGCATTCAATCCGTAGCACAGTCGATAGCACATCAGGCTGTACGTTATTGCAAAATAGCGGTTATTACAATGGCATAAGATGCCGAATTGTCTTGAAGTGCTGTCGTCTGTACCTGGCGTTCCAAAAAGGGCGTCGGGAACGATTCTCGTCCTATAAACTATAAAAATTTTACTGAAACAGTTATTTTATTCCTTTGCAGCTCAAACCCGGTCCAGGATAAAACGCTAAGCGGTCTACCTGGCCAGTACCCCAAAGCCGACACAAACACCTCATACGTACCACCGTCATACTACCAGAACCTATACAACTATGGCCAAAACGACCAGAACGGCTTTAACTATTTACAAAACGGTTATGGAGGCTCAAACTTCGTCAATTACCCTGAAAGTGACGTCAGCACCTTACTGGGCATCGACCCGTTCCCAGAATCCAACTCTGACGTCACGCCAGAACAGCTCAACCTTCTCCGATTAGCTGCCCAGGAGATTGGCGGCGCCCAATTTTCCAGTCCAAAGTACGACGACAAGTATTACAACTTCTTCGAACCGAGCCAAAGAAACTCGCTACCTGACACGACATACATGAATAACTACAACCGACCGAACAGTTTGAATTTGGATTTGAGCTACGAAAACCCTTTCAATAACCAGCGATTCCCGAACAAATTCGACGGTTACAAAGACCAGAGTCAGGAGGCAGAGTTGCTAAGCTATTTGAACCATTTGAACCTATCGATGGATCGATCGAGAGACGAAAATCCGATCCAAAATAACATGGATTTCAAAATGCCCATGGATGGGCATTACCAAGAAGACTTCAACAAAATGCAGGAGAAGATGTTTTACAATCGGGGCTTCCAGCAACCACCTCCAAAGAACTTCATTGGGGACAATTTCTACAATATGATGTCTCAAGTGAATGAGCGAAGTCCGATCCAAAACTTCGAATATCCGAACCAAAACACGCCGGTTTCGGGGGCCAACAATTTGAATTTTAAACCTAACGGCTTCCATCAGAACGATTTTATGCAAAGACGTGACATGAATCAGATGCCTCGAGAGAATTACCCAGTGAATGGGGCATTGAATGAGCAGAGAACGAATTTTGAGAACGCTTTGGGCAATAACCAGGCTTTGTTGAGGCAGAATCAGGAATTGGCGCGACAAATGACCATGTTGATGAGGAATCGACCTCCGCCTAACCCTTTGAACGTGGATGTCTCTTTCTTGCATGAGAATACTCCTTTCAATCTTGGTGAGTTTATTTGTTTCATTTTAATATTAACATGTAGTTGTGTGTCATGTCTTTTAATTAACTTTTTATTTTATGGTTTTAATTCGTCTTTTGACATTAAACCAGTTGTTTACTGTTATTTACGACAGTGTTTTCATTATCATATTCCCTTAAAGAAGTTTAGTGTGTTCTAGTGGATTAATCTAGCGTTTGTTATATTATATCACAGTCAAGAGTCAATTTTGTAAATTGTATTTGTCACTTTCACTAGTGATAGCATCTAGGGTTAAATGAATAATGTCCGTTTTCACCATAAATCTGTAATTTTTAAGTGACCCTTAGAAAACAAAATGCCCGATAAGTGTTACCATAGGGGTCACTTAAAATTAGGGATTGATGGTGAAAACGGGCATGACGAACATAAAGAAACCTACTAACTGTTACTGCTGCAGTCAAATTATACAGGCGACGATCAATTACGTAAATCGACACATGTTTACGGAAATACTTACATTATATTCTATTTTTATACTTCAATCCTATGTAAATTAATTCACTAATAATATGTATGATACATAATGCAATAACAACAAATAATGCGCAATCATTCAAAAACTCTAGCAAAAAGCTAACTTTCTTTGTTTTATTATGAAAGAAAGAAACAAAGATTTTATTCAACACACTTTTGTAACTTTCATACATTGAAAGTAAATCTGTCATTAACGTGAATAAGTAATATTGATCAATTCGTCTCGAAAAATATAGAATGTGTGACGAACCTACAATAATGCTTTTCCCTGTGACCAGTCCACTCTTGTGACAAATCTATATTTATAAAAGCGAGAGGTCATTAATTGACTGACTGGCTCACTCACTCATCACGAAATCTCAGAAACTAAAGCCTGGTCCGTAAGCACGTAGAATTTTGTCCAATGACCCCAAGCTACCCATCCTTATCGCTCGCGCGTAATTATGTTGCTGTCGCGCTCGCACATTCACTGCAGGCGCCCGTCGCACAGTCGCGACAGCAATATAATTACGCGCGAGGGATAAGAATGGGTAGCTTGGGGTCATTGGACAAAATTCTACGTGCTCACGGACCAGGCTTTACAAGTGCTCAAATTTTGCATGGGGGTTCCTTTTAGAACGTAGGTGCTCACTAAGACGGGACTTTGCAAAATTCAATCCCTAAGGGGGTAAAACGGGATCCACTAGTAAACAGTAACTCTTTTCAACGGATTACTAACAATTATATTTCATTTTCCCAGGCCTGGGCGCGTTGTTAGGGCCTAGTCCGCCCGTCCCGCCGCCAGTGTTGCCATCGCCTATGCTCGATTTACCACTTTTGGCGCCGTTTTATGCTATGAGGAATATGAGGTGAGATTTGGTTTCTTTTTGCCTTTTCTGACTCTTTATGGCCTGTGTTCTGGGTCAATCATACTTATCGTAGTTTTTAATTTAAATGGAACGCTTAAAATTTTATATAACCAAACGAAAACCTTCTCTTAAGAACGCCAATAAAGGCCGTACGTAGCACATTTATCAACCTAGAAAGGGATCGTAACCGTATCAACTCGAGGCGATCAGTATTCTTTGTATGAAACTCCATACTTCAAGCACACTTATAAGCACAGTAACGTAAACGCCTCGCCTCGCGGTTGACAGCGCGCGAAAGCCGATGACAGCTCGCAAAAGGTTTCCTTTCCGAGTTGATATGTCTGCTATGACCTTTAGAAAAATATCCCTTTATATTTAGTCACTACCAGTACTAGCTCTCTAACCAAGTATCTAGGGGTAACTTTTGACCAAAAGCTTACTTGGAATTCGCACCTAAACAACATCATCCAAAAAGCCAAAATGGCTCTGTGGAGTTGTTGTCGAATGGCAGGGTCAAGATGGGGACTAAAACCCGCAATCGCCATATGGCTGTACACAGCGGTCGTGAGACCGATAATAACCTATGCCTCTGCCGTCTGGTGCAGCAAAGTCAACCAAGTGACAACAATACAGAAACTGAGCAGCCTACAACGGCTAGCCTGCATCACAGCAACCGGAGCACTATCAACGACACCAGGGGCTGCATTAAATGCTCTGCTGGATCTTATACCACTGCATATGCATGTGCAAAAAGAAGCCAAGCAGAGCACATATAGAATCTGCACCCGCACGAAAGTCAGATGGGCTTCTCAAAATCTGATAAGACTCAAGGAATCAGTACTTGAAAACAAACTTCTGTGCATGCCCAGTGACGACATGCATACGGAATGTAACTTCACCAAACTATATTCCGTAAACATACCTCCTAGAGACAAATGGCTAGAAGGCCAAATGTCATTTAAGGNATTAGATTTGATGCAACCCTACATCAATGCACGTCAAAAAAAAATATTTACTTTGAGGCTACGCCTAGTAGTTTTTTTTTAAATCGAAATTAAACGATGCGATTTGGGTATTTTGGTGAAATTACAAAAACAATTAATTTAAAAGTAGCCGCCTGGCATGGAACGTGTTATGGGGGCTGAAAATATAGGAAATGACCCATTCTATCCGCCAAATCATTTTGGCACACGATGCGCCAAACACCCTGTAGTTCCTAATCGATAAAACAATTTATAGATTTAGTGGGATTCCGTGGAGGGTAGTTGAACGGGAAGCATGGTCGATCTAGTTTTAATGGTTTCGATTTATTATTTAATGGACTTTAGTGTACAAATTTGGTGTTATTTTGTGTTCTAAAGTGCAGTGAAGTGATAAATTATAAAAAAAACATTGAAACACTTCGAATTTGAGCGCGCATCGAGTGTCGAGTGGGTTGTCGTATGAACAACCCGCTTTGGACCCGGTGGCGTCTTGAAACCTGCTTACGGGCATATTTAACTCCACGGAATCCATGAAAAATTAATAGAATTGAAACACCCACGTTCTATTGATAATTATGTCATATTTCACTCGACATTGGCAGAAATAAACCTCCCAGAGAGGTTTGGTTGCCAGTAAATAAATAAAAAATTAGATTTAGTGCTTAATTCAGTGCCTGAGGTATGGGAGCGGCACGGGAGGGTGTTTTGAGACGTCAAATGTCAGTGAGACTTCAGATAAAAGCCATGTATTCATTAGGCAACATTTGTTGATAAACTGTTTATGACTAAAGCCTGGTCCGTGAGCACGTAGAATTTTGTCCAATGACCCCAAGCTACCCATCCTTATCGCTCGCGCGTAATTATATTGCTGTCGCGACTGTGCGACGGGCGCCCGCAGTGAGTGTGCGAGCGCGACAGCAACATAATTACGCGCGACAGATAAGGATGGGTAGCTTGGGGTCATTGGACAAAATTCTACGTGCTCACGGACCAGGCTTTAGTGTGAAACAAGTTTACCATAAACACAGGTTTCTGAAACTTGGCCGTCCACACTTGCTCTCCACTCATAGCGGGGAGCACGGCAACATGTATCATAAACAATGTTTCATCACCTATGTTTATGGACTGTTTATAAACTGTTTACAGAGATTATAAAACATTATATAAACAGTTTATAAATAGTGTTTATCAACAAATGTTGCCTAATGATTCAGATTTGTATATTCTGTCACGTCATAATATGTCACTGTCACCCCTTCCGTGCCGCTCCCATGCCTCAGGCACTGACTGAGTTAAGAGCTAGAGCCATAATAAAAATCTGATGTTTTCTTTTCAGAATTGGCATTTCAAAAGTATCTGAAGACATGCATGACCAGAACTCGTGCTGGAGAAGTGAATCTTCGTAAATATAGGTAAGGCTGGTGTCAGTTAAAGCGAGTCCTAGAGGGTTTGCTTTAACTAAAGTAAAGCAGTTTAAAAAAATACGACGACCTGATAAAGGTAGCAGGAAGGCGCTGAATGCAGGCCGCTACCAACCGTGCGATGTGGAAGTCATTGGGGGAGGCCTTTATGTTCAGATTTTTTTTTCCACAATGAGGAAGCTCTTGGCCTGTATCTCGCCTGTTTGGAAGTGATGATCAGGCCGAAGGTGGAAGCGAGCTTCACCCGGAATCCTCAACCACAGAGGAACTGACTATCTTACTTCTAACTGCCGGAAAACAACAATGCTGTTAACATTGTTGTTATGGCGACAGACTTGTGGTTGAAGTGGACGTCCTGTGGCTGAAATGATGATGATGATTTAAAAACGTATAACAAATATTCAAGTGGAATACGATCTTCTTTTGTGTCCAGAATTTGCGGGGGTGTGTTAAATTTGGATCTGCTGACCACTCCTCCTCAGCCGAAGAAGATGACTGGATCCATCGTGCTGACCACTCGTAAGTCAAAAATTTTGTCTTTTCATCATCATCATCACCCTATAGCAGTGTTTTTCAACCTGTACCCCCCTTTACCCTTTAGGGGGTAAGCCTCTATAAGGGGGTCGCGAGAGGTCGAAAAACGACCTCAGTAAAAAAAACAGTGAAGTTTTAAGATAGATTTGTCCGAAATCTAATTATGCAAATGCATAAATGTCGTATGGATTGAAGAATTCGGTCCCTACAACATCTTTGTAACATTATAAAATGCATGAAAAAAAGCGAAAGGTCGGGGGGTCGCCAAATATTTTTTCATACTAGGGGGATCGTGTCATGAAAAAGGTTGAAAAACACTGGCGTATAGCAATCAAGCAGTGCACTGCTGAACCCAACCGTCGAAATTTTCAAGTGTTCCCGACGCTGTTATACATTACAGCCAGCGATACAATGATTGGTCTAGGGGAATTATAAGTAATATTTACAAAAATACATTTATTTTTAACTAACTAAATACAACTAGTTAGATATTTCAAAAGTATTTACAAAATTTAAATGTAATTTGGACCAGCCACAGATATTTTAGGAACAATACCTATAGTTTTACTTGAAATCTATACAATTAATTAGTTACAATATTTGTACTCGAATTAGTTAATTACTAGTATAATTTAATTAGTATAACAAAACGGCAAATTCATGGGTAAAAACCAAATTTTAATGAATAAACCGTTGGGCCACTAAAGTACAGCCAACGAGAAGCGATACCAAATGTAAACAAACCCAATGTCATGGGTGAACCCGTCTGACTTTGACATATTTTGGCGGGAGAACGAGACATTACGACAAATACATAAGATGGGAAGAGACAGAATATACTGTCAACTCGACAGTCGTGTCGACCTTTTGTATCGCTGCTAAAGCCTGGTCCGTGAGCACGTAGAATCCCGTCCAATGACCCCAAGCTGCCCATCCTTGTCGCTCGCACGTAATTACCACATTGGACGGGATTCTACGTGCTCACGGACCAGGCTTTAGTTGGCCGTACTTTATACTAATATACATACAGGGTGTCCCAAAATTAGCACGTCCCTGACACTGGAGGTAGCTAGTCTAAGCTAAGACATAACTCTGAAAATGTGAGTTTCGTCGATGAGTTCAGAAACAAAGAACTTAATCATAAATCTAATAGGATCTTCTTAATCATCTGATACATATTTCACGCCAAAGAAACCTTATCCTCGTGCTTCTGTCTCTGCGTCACCACACTCTTCTTCAATCTCTTCCAGAACAGTTGTTGTTCAGACTTGTTCTTCGGCCAGACTATGTAGGTCTTTGTCAGCATCAAGTAGTGTAATGTGTTCGGTCGGAGACGGCGGGGGATGTCTTCTAGAAGGATTAGGATGAGGTCTTCTCGGCGGGTTTCTAGAAGTCTGGAAAAAAATCGTTAGATCATTGGAACGCAATCAAACCCCCCAGATTATAAAGGAAAATGACCTGTTGTATCATTTGATTACTAAATGAAATACCCATTTCCCGATCCCACACTGCATCCCCTTTAAAGTCAAAGATAGAGCCAAAATTTTCAACCAGTGAAGGCGTTACTCCCAAGGTCAAGTTAAAATGGCATTGGACCCTCAATGAATGAATTGAAATTAATCAGAAGAAACTAGGAGTTCGAAGTTAATGATCAACTACTCTGTAATACGAAGCGGATGTTACTAGTTTACAAATAAATGTATTTAAATAAAAAGGTCATACTAATATAGAAGATTCTAAAACACACGTTTCCAGAAATCCCAATCTCTTACAATCGATTACTGTGTTGGTCGTTAGGGAAGAAAAGTCAAGTGGCGCTCTCGACCACAGACTGGAAGATACCTGCCTTGTCTAACATAAAAAAAAAGTTAAAAAATCTCGCTAGGTGGACTGACGATTTGATGCATGTTGTGGGAAGCACATGAATGCGGGCGCAGACCCGATCGTTGTGGAAATCCTTGAGAGAGGCCTTTATCCTTTTGACGTCATATGGTTAAAACGAACGAACCTGTGTTGAGCCAAGTGCATCTCGAACTGGCACCACTGGCTGAGCAGGAACTGCTTGGAGATGACCAGCATGATGGCCTTGGAGCGGTCCATGCACGACACTATGTTCTCCAGGATCGACAGGCCCACCTAGAAATAAAAACCAAAATCTCTATACCAATTCTAAATCGGTTCAGCGATTTAAGCGTGAAAAGATATCCAACAGACAGTTACTTTCGCATATGATGTTAGTACGGATTTTGTACCCAAATTAGCTTTGACCTAAATCTTATCACCACCATAGTTTAACGTCATATAAGGCTAGTCTTTCTTAAGAGCAAATTGAAATGTTTTATTACGGTTCGTCATTATCATCATCATTTCAGCGACACAGGACGTCCACTACTGAACATAGGCATTAATTAACATGTGCATTTTATTAGAAAGAAATAAAAATGTATTGCTATGGACATTTTCAAAGACAACATATCCAATGGAAGAGAATGTGAACGACAGGGCTACTCCGAAACGCTGTTTAGTAGTTTCGAGTCTACCTGTCACCATCACTCATGCTGGCATCTCGCTTTGCGTGAGAGGGATAGCTACATTCGCAACTTCGGATAACGTTTTTCGGAGTACCCCCGCTGAGCAATGCCACACTGGGACAACAGCGATGCCCCCCACTGCATGAACCCCCCACTCAGCATATGCCATGGCCCACGGTGAGGAAGGCCACGACGATGCTGGTTTTCAGTGTGTCCCATGCCGAGTGGGAGTCACGGACACTATTACGGTTATAATGATAATATTATACCTGAAAGTCTCTCTCATGGAGACACAGGCTGACGCTGCAATCGTTCTCTAGGTGGCTCAGGAGTTGATCTAACACCCACGGTCTGTCTTCATTGCAGTAAGACACGAAGACGTCGTAGTTGAATATAGTATCGTCTGTGAAAAGAAAGAATTTTATCTATGGCTTCTATAGAGAGAGTGGATTTGCAATGGAGTGAAGTTAACTTCGAACTCCTCCTATGTTCTTCTGATTAATATCGTTGCGGGTCCAATGACAGTTTAACTTTCCCCCGGGACAAACTTGACCTACACTGATTGGGTAATTGGCGGTCAAGCTGTAGATCCTAGCTACATAGGAGTTGCAGCGGTGGGAACGAGAGGTGGGAATAGTCCCGTATCGAGATAAGAGATACAACAGCCCACCGATAAAAAATAAAAATAGAGAGCGGAGGTGTTAAGAGTCCCATGGATTTTTTATGGAACCCTGGTAAAGTCTTGTTCTTTTGTGAATAAGTCATTCTACAGAAGCAAGCCGAGGTAAGAACTTTAGCGCAATAAGAAAATTGTGTGACGAATTGAAAACCAAGGACAAACATCACGCTGACTATCTAAATTCGTTATCCAAATTATTTTCGTTACGTTTATCAATACACTGATGTACTTGAATGGAAATGGGATGATAAACCAGATAAATCTAATACTGTATCAGTCTACCGATTGAGAACTGAATTATGTACATCCGAGATAAATAACGATAAAACGCAAAACCTTGTATGCCGCAGCTCTAAATTGGAAAATAACACAACAAAAAACTAAAAAAGATGCTACAGTTTTGTATGATGGGTATCTTTTTGAGCAGGACAGTTTTATAGTTTTGTTCAGCCTCCCCAACTCGTCTGGCTAGCGAGGGGAGTGTAGGCCAAATCCTCCATTTGCCTCTGGTAAATTAGAGAGGGTCGTGCTCCTGGAGTGGAGACTAAATGACCTGAATGATAAGTAGTCCAGCGTTTGAACTACTGACCCTTGAATCGGCAGTCCGACACTTACACAGTTGGACTATTATCGCCTTAAAGTTTAATTAACGCCTGAGTTTGTTCCGGCGTTTCTTCTCAGCACTTGCCATATGTTTGTCTCGCGCTGGTAGGGCCCAAAAGATCAGGAGACATGTAAAGTCCCCATAAGGGCTACCTTTTCTTTTTTATATTTGACGTTCATAAGTGTCACTTGTGGTCTAAACTGAATAAATAATTTTGATTTTTTGATTTTGATAATACAATGCTTAAAAAATGGAGTATTAAAAAACTTACCACTTATGATCTTCTGTTCGTTCACCATGCTCAACATCGCGGAATTCCTCATGGTCACATAGCAGTATCTTAAATTTCTTCTATAAGTATAGCCTATAATCAATGCAGGCAATAGTACTCCAGGTATAACCAACAGCGCAAGCAAATGAGCTCTCCCTGACTCCAATTGCGCCTCGAAATCTGACCTCAGCTCTTTGCAACCACTTCCCTCTCCAAATGGCACGGTAACGCTTTTGGACAATGCCAAACATGAATAAGAATCCTTATCATAATCGACTAAGACAAAATTTCCCTTGACCGCAATCTCTGGGAGACTCTCCACTGATATTGAAATGTTTCTTCTGCTAGAAATCATATCGTTCACTTCTATAAACCCTAAATGGAAGCCGAATTTGTCTGACGTTTCTCTGTTACTGGCATGCATTGGGCGTAGAAGCGTCTTCACAGAATAAGCCTCGTTCTGCGCTGCCAACTCTATAAACTCCTTAGAATGACAGTTGCAGACCATAGGGTTATCTGATAAAGCCAAAAAGTATATACGGCCTAGGTCCCGGATCATGTCTTCGGTTATCACATTGACTGTGTTACTTCTCAAGTCTAAGAACCTTAAAGACGGCATCAAAGAGAACAACGGCCGTTGCCAGTTCGTCAGTCTATTCCTTCTCAAATCCAAAGCTTGCAAATCCACTAATGATCTTGCTGTCGTTCGTTGCACGTCAGATATTTCGTTATTAGTCAATTTTAGTATCTCAAGTCGTCGAAAACGATTGAAAACATCAAAGCTTTTCAAGCCTATGTCGCTTGCGTAGAGAACTTGCAGCCGATTTTCTAATCCTTGCAAAACACCAGCGTTTTCTAGAACGGCGAAATTTCCTGACAGATCTAAGTACCTCAAGGATGTGTTCGCGAAAAAACCAGATTCGAATCTGATTGCACCAACGAAGCAAAGTGACAGCCTCTCCAGGCTTGCACTTAAGTTTCTAAGCGCTGAAATTCGTCTGGTATTTAGCATTGTATGTGATAAATCCAGTGATCTCAAGTTCTCTAAACTGGCAAACACGTCATCGCTCTCTATGGACAAGTGCACAATATTGTCATCGTCTGGACCATGGTTTCTGCTTAAATCCAAGTGGACAAGATTGGTAAGACCAGCGAAGGAGTTGCTGTTTATATACGTAATGATGTTCCCTGATAGATACAAAGCTTCCAGCTTGGGCATGTTTTGGAAGATGAAGGAATCCAGCGTCTCTATTCCGCATGATCTAAGGTCGAGTTCTCTTAGGCTGGTGAAGGTCACCCATTGGAAGCCTGCTGCCCACATCGCTCGGACTGGAAACAGAAATAAAAATAATAATTAGCTGATCCGGCGAAATTCGTACCGCCTATCGCCCGTATTCACTTACGATGCTTGCTTAAGTGAACAAATCGAACTCACAACGTTGAATAGAGGTCTGTGACTGGTTCGTGTGGTCACACTATGCGTCCACGCGCACTGTGAGACCTCATAATAGTGTTTGTAAATATTTATTAGCGTATGTTTATCAGAAATAATGCAGGATTCTAACGGTTAAAGAATTTTGCAAGGTCCAGTAGCAATCAGTAGCATGGAACCTATTTAATACAAACAAACAATCAAATATTTCCTCTTTATAATATTATTAAAGTAATTATGAATTTACGATACATCAGCATGTTATCATGTTTTATTCGAGAAGTTGAGAGCTTATCGTTTCTCATAAGTGATGATAAAATGAGAACTTGTTTTGCACTCTGCTATGATAAATAAAGGCTTTGACGTGCACGCGATAAGGACCTTCTCTGGTCGACTAGAATCCCGTAGTGGATTAAGCCTATATTGCCAGTCAAATTATCGACTGACTCCGAACATTATACAAGGAGACAAAGTTCATAATATTGTAGCAACTATGTTGCCTCTCCACTGCCTAAAATCCATATATTATTATACCATAATTATATCCATGAAGAGACTAGATGGCTTGGTGATGATATTTATCATTATAAACATGATAGTAGAAAGTGTATCCATTTGTTGAATTTTGTTGAGATTTCTGAGTTCGTGCTTCTGCATTAGGGACTAAAATGACCTGATGATGATCAATAAAATAATATACTAGCGGCCACCCGCGACTTCGTACGCGTGGATCCCGTTTTACCCCCTTGGGGATTGAATTTTGCAAAATCTCGTCTTAGTGAGCACCTACGTTCTAAAAGGAACCCCCATGCAAAATTTTAGACTCCTAGCACTTGTAGTTTCTGAGATTTTGTGATAAGTGAGTGAGTCAGTCAGTCAGTCAGTGACCTTTCGCTTATAGATATAGATTAGAACCGTACTTGCTCCTCTATGTATCATGCCAGTGTTGATCTCGGTGGCTCCAGTCGCGTTGAGTGACACATCGTACTGCTCCCCCGGAGAGCTGACTTCGATGAACCTGTTCCCATAGAGAGTGAGGTACTCAAGTGACTTCGCCAGATCCCATCCGTAGCTGTCCAGAACACCGTTGAAGACCTGGAAAGATTAAGACAAACTTGATGGTGTCGTCATCGCGAATCGTCTCGCGTGAAGGTTCGATAACTTCCAGTCTCCGAAAAGGTTATGGTGATAGACCGATGACCTCATAAAAGTAGCAGAAAGGCGCTGGATGCAAGCCGTTACCAACCGATCTTTACGAAAATGGCAATGCCAGATTTTGTATGGAAGGTGGCGTCTTTTTTTTTTCGCGCGGCCATCGACCAAACTTTGTTTTTTGATTACAAAATAGTGTAATAAACCAAACTTACTATGGCATGTATACCTCTAAACTCAGTCTGAACTGAGTTACGAGCGTTAGAAGTTTGATGATTTACATACTAGATTTGCTTTTTGCGCGCAAGTTTTGTAAGAAATTGCTTTGGTCGGTGGCCGCGCGAAAAAAAAAAGACGCCAATTTCCGGCATTGTCTTTTAGCAGTGGACGTCCTATGGCTGAAATGATGATGATGGAGATACAAAGTCAGCAACCCAGTATTTGGCAGAAGGCCTCGCATTTTGAGGCTTTGGTATATATGGAACGTCTATAAAAGTGCGTTTTGATTAATTTAAGGGAATGCACCCAGCTTGAATGCCCAAAAACACGTAGCCTTGAGCTGTCCACTATTGGACGCACTATTTTACCCTTGGCCTCAGCCTCGAGTTTAGCGGGCAGCGGGGTGGGAGCGGCAGAGGGGCGGGAGCGGGCAGTGCACTCCTTCTTTTGCCCACAATAAATCGAGCGTTAGGAATAAATTTGAATCGAAATAAAATTGTCGCCGTTGTTCAAACATTCGAATAAAAACAAATATCTCGACAACACAATCCCGAACACAACATTTCGCCGCTAAAGCGCCGCGCGAGCTGCCCGCTTGTTTCGAGAACGGGTCTGCGTTGCCCGCCCCGCTCCCGCGCCGCCGCCGCTCCCGCCCCGCTGCTCGCTAAACTCGAGGCTGAGGCCTGTTTGATGACCGCTAGCAAGACAAGAGTAGTGTAGGACCTCTAGTTAGCTGGAGTAACGAATTGCGATTGGTCGCTGGCAGAAGCTGGGATACGACAAGCCGAAGACAATAAAAAAATGCATGTTCTCATTTCATAAGCCTCATCAACCTGTCTCGCTGGTGTGAGGATCTGGGAAGTGTAAGCTAAATCCTTCATTTGCCTCTGGTAAATTAGAGAGTCTAGCGACAAAGTAAAATGGCGCGTATTCTGAACTAATTAGCCTCCCTGGGTAACGTAGGGAATGTAGGCCAAATCCTTCATCTGATGTCATGCTCCAGCAGTGTTGAATACTGAATATGACCTAATGATGATGACTCACCGGAGGCACCCTGGTCAGGCTGTTCCTAGCGAGGCTCAGGTACGTCACGTGCTCCTTTCTGTCACGGGTCACCACCGCCAGCTGCTGCTGCAGAGTCAGCGTTGGATTCTGCACCGCTGATAGGTCCATGGACTTCTTGATGTCTGAAAGAATTGCTTTTAAAATTACACTCCAAATCCTCCATTTCCTTTTGGTAAATGAAAGAGGGTTGTGCTTCAGCAGTACATAAATGACCTAATGATGACGATGATTACTTCAGAATGAAAAATGTCATTGGTTCTAGGTGAGATGAGAAAAAAAAGTAAAATGAATAAAACAAACACACATACAAGTAGTTCATTCAGCTTTCTTCCGGGCTTAAAAGTATGTACCTAACTCAATCAGGTCTGTATTCGGTTAAACCCACACCTGGCTCAAGGTAGCAGGCGCAGAAACGGTCATTGTGGAATTTGGACACCTTTGTGAACCAGCAGTGAACTTCCGCAAAATAGGGGTAGAAAAGCCTGGATACGGGACTATTCCCACCTCTCGTTCCCACCGCTACAACTCCTGTGTAATGGTTAAAGATATTTATTCTCAAAAAAGACAAATAGTCACTTACATGAGAACATCATTTACATGAGTATTCAAATAGATCGTTCAAAACGCTTATTTTATTCATAGGTAGGTTTACTCATTTAGTGCATTCGTATTATTTTATTTTATTTTTTTATAACCAACTGCTTAGGTACTTTCTAAAATATGTTGAGCAAGTTTAATTTTAAATCCACTAAATGAGCTTACATTTTTTATTTCTGAGGGTATTTTATTATAAAGTTGCGCTCCTTCAAAAGTAATCATTTTTTTGCCATAATTTGTTCTTACTTTGGGTAGTACGAGAAAACTGGCTCGGCGAGCGCTTCGTTTAGTAAAGTTTTTAGCTGTAGTTAAGGTTATACTAGTATGGAAAGAGCTTTTTAAAATTTTTCTTATTAGTATGCAGGTAGTATAGGTATATAATTGCTTGATGTTCATTAATTTAGTATCATTATATATTTTTTCAGTTGAAGTTAAGCGGTTATATTGAAAAAGTATTTTTATAATTTTGTTTTGCATTACTTGAAGTGGAGCCAATTTTGTTTTACCAGCACCACCCCAAATCTCCAATAAGTATAGTAGATGCGATTTGACAAGAGAGTTATATATAGTGTATCGTAGACAACGCGGGATACACCGAGAGATTCCCTTAAGAGAGCCAATGAGAGACGTTAGTTTCGTTCTGACGTGCTCGATTTGTGCAGTCCACGTCAAGCCGCTATCTATTCGAAGGCCAAGATATTTTTCGCAATTTTTTTGTTTTAATTCAATATTGTTTATTTTTAGAGATTGAAATGGTTTTATTACTTTATTTTTTGCCTTAAATATTACGAAACAAGTTTTTGATGCATTTATTGTAAGGAGATTATATTTGAACCACAAGAACAGTTTATTTAGGTCTTCTTGAGCCTTTGTAATTATATTATTTATGTCAGATCCGAAATAGAATAGACATGTATCATCGGCATATAATGTAATATGGCCATGCAAGTCTAATTCACGTATATTATCAATATAAATAGTGAAGAGCAATGGTCCCAGAATAGATCCCTGGGGAATGCCACATGTTATGGGTAGTTTTTCACTCTGTATATTGTCTATTTTGACGATTTGGGATCTGTTTGTCAAATACGATTGAAACATTTTAAGTGCAGAGCCTTGTATTCCTATTCTTTCCAACTTCATAACTAGCNAACTAGCCAGGATCGAGTGATGATGAGTGAGCCAGGTCGAGGAACTAGTGTAGCCAGGATCTACAGCTTGACCGCCAATAACCCAACCAGTGAAGGTCAAGTTTGTCTCGGGGGAAAGTTGAACTGTCATTAAACCCGCAACGAAATTAATCAGAAGAACATAAAAGGAGTTCGAAAAGCCTGGATGCAGGCAGGGCAAAACTAGTCATTGTGGAAGTTGGGGGAGACCGTGATCCAGCAGCAGTGCACGTCTCGACTAAGAAGGAAGAAACTGATACATACCTACTGAGCTGGTCAGCTCCCCAGTCTCCGTGACCCAGCTCTGAACGTCCGTCATGACTCCGGTGAGGCACTGGTTCCGTTTGATGGAACACGCCACCCCGGAGAGGCATGCTCTGAAAAATTAATATACATTATACATTTTAAGAGGTTCTATAGTTCAAAAGGAAAGTCTATCTTTCAAGACTCGCAAGCGAATCAAAAATTACGAGTAAAAGGCGAACCTCTATAATTTACCAGAGGCAAATGGAGGATTTGTCCTACACTCCCCACGCTGACCAGACGGGTTGGGGAGGCCTGATGCTCGCGTTCGTCCCTTTAGTCACCTCTTACAATATTTACGGAAAGAATAGGAGGGACATAATAACTATGGAACCACACGATTCATGTTTCTATTTAATGTGAGTTTCTGGAGCTGCTTCTTCTAAGCACTGGCCCATTTATTGTCCCAAAGCAGTGGTAAAGTAAAAGCAATACTGTAACGTGTAAAAGCGCTATTTAACAGCCTATTTCATCATTAATATCATCATCATCTCAGCCATAGGACGTCCACTGCTGAACATAGGGCTCCCCCAATGCTTTTCATGTTGCCCGGTTGGTAGCGGCCTGCGTCCAGCTTTTTCCTGCTACCTTTAGGATGTCGTCGGTCCACCGTGGGTGGACGTCTCTCGCTGCGTTTTCCGGTACGCGTTTAACAGTCTATTTGCAGAAAATAAATTACTTTTAATATTATCGCCATCCTCAGTTCTAGATGTAAACAGATTTGAAGCTTTTACGCGTTATTTTTGTTGTTTCAAGCGCCAGCCTCATCGATAAGGTTTATCTAACATATTACGTTATTAACTATCTGCTGGTTTACTTTATCTGCCAGATATCTATGAACTAAGTAGTCATGTAAGCTTCAACCACACCAACGCGTGCAGAGGGTCTAGACAAAGTGCAAATTTTAATCGCAAACCAGTCGAAAAGCTCCTTTTTTGTATGGAGTTTTGACGGATTCGATTTTCGATTCGATCAAAAAGTGCGTTTTGTCTAGGGGGGTAGATCACCATCGCCGGCGCGATCATTAGGCCAGTAGGCCCAGTTTTAGACCCAAAATTAGATTTTAAATCGGAAATAATTCCTACAAAAGATTTTATTACTTTAATGTCTTCATTGGTTGCCCATTTAAGACTCTCCTAGGTTTTCGACTTCGACGGAGTTGTGCTTAAGTGGTGGGGATGCAGGATTAAATGCCCTTCAAGCGTCAGGAAGACCACTTTTCGATGGGGTAAGTCCTTTACGCGGTATAACCGGAAAACCTAAAAAGCGCCCCTTTCGAGGGCCCCCACCACTTAAGCACAACTCCGTCGAAGTCGAAAACCTAGGAGAATCTTTATGGGCAACTAATGAAGCCATTAAAACACTAAAATCTTTAGTAGGAATTATTTCCGATTTAATTCATTTTTGTGTTTAATTCTACTGGCCTACATAGGCCAATGACAGTCCGCGCGACCTGTCATTGGCCTATGATCGCGCCGGTTATGGCGATCGCACGCGTTGGTGTGGTTGAAGCATTTCCAAGATTTCCGAAAAAGAAGTTTCTAATATATCTGCAAACGTGGTAACTTAAAAACTTATTTAACTATTTTTGATAATAATTAATCAAGTATTTGTATAGCGTTTCTTTCATTTAATTTAATTTATTGCATTATCCTGTGTTTTCAATTAATTATAATGATTTGATTTCAATTATTAACTTAAATACGTATTTTATTAGTAACCGGTAAATTTAACCCATCAAAAACAATACTTGTCAAAAAAACCAAGTCTCGCAACTCAGTTGTTCTACGGTAAAAAGTTGTGAGATCCATGTAATACCAAGTCCAGGCCAGGAAATCTTTAACGTTTTACATAAATTATTGACTTGGCCATCGCACTAAATAATTTAATTTACACGTGTTTTCATGCGATGGATTAATCTCTTCTATAAATTTTGTATGGATTTTTTGTTTAAAATAAATGCGAAACTTTGTATAGACGTCTGGATGTGTGTTTGTTACTCTTTCACGCAAAAACTACTGAACGCATTTTGATGAAACTTTACAGTATTATTGCTTATAAATACATGACTTACAAGTCAATTTCCATTTCAAAGTTAGACTAGTAAAACTTTAAGCTAGCTTAGGGTAGCAGGAAGGCGCTGGATCCAGGCCGCTACCAACCGGGACGATAGATATGGAAATCATTGGGGGAGGCCTATGTTCAGCAGTGGACGTCCTGTGGCTGAAATGATGATGACACTCCCTCTCCCCCTGCCACCACAGGGGGAATCTACTCAGGAACACCCAAAGAATCACTATTGTAAAAATTACCCTTCTATACCAAAGTGGAGGGGTTCTTGCGCTAAATTCCCTACTAATAATAGATTGCATCTCACTTAACACCAGGTGCGATTGCGGTCAAATACCTGCCTTGTCTAGCATAAAAAAAAAAAAAAAAAAATTATGTACCTACCTACTCGTATCTATTAGGTAATTGCCTTTGACATTCATCATCCTTACCTATAAATTAGCAATAATTAAGTACGTCTTTTTGTTTATTACTAACATAGATTAATAAACCTAGATAACTTAGTAATTACAAGAAAAGTGAGGCAATTGAAGAGGACCATTATGGCTCTCTTGAAACGTCACATCAAGTTTTATAACGGTTAAAGGACGTAGCACACTTATCTACTCGGAAAGGCATCGTAACCGTATCAATCCGAGGCGGTCAGTATTCTTTGTATGAAGCTCCATACTGCAAAGTACACCTAACGATCCGCTCTGCCATGACCTTAAATACTCCTATTTTCGGAAAAATCACACATACACTTTTCACAACGTCACGACAGACTAACTATGAGAAACTTCAAAAGTCTGTCATCCTACTAATATTATAAATCCTCCTACTTAACATTATAAATGCGAAAGTTTGGATGTCTGGATGTTTGTTACTCTTTCACGCAATAACTATTGAACGGATTTTGATGAAACTTTACAGTATTATTGTTTATAACCCAGAATAACATATGACGATCTGTGACAAATTAAATTTTGGGTGAAGCCGCGGGCAAAAGCTAGTCATCCATACAAAAAACACCGGCTAAGGTTATTGTTACTGTCAAAGTAACTAAGAGCCTTATCACAGTGCTTTACTATTTTAATCTTATAATTTAATTTGAATTTAAGAAAAGTAAAAACATAACCCTCCTTCTGGCGCAGTCGGGTAAAAAGTTAAGTCAGTTTACGTACTTTTGGCGCCTAAACTGTAGTTTCACTAATTAAAAGTATCAAAATACTTACAGCATCCATAGCAAGAACGGCACTAACAGTCCATTAGTCATTTTGTATTATTATAAACATTTTTCACAAAGAAAAACTGTGTTTTCGTCACGGCCTAATAATATTTATCATCATTTTCACACACTACGTCACTTCACTGAAAACACTGAAAAAACTCAAAAAAATGCACTTTTCACTGAATTTCCCGTGTGTTCACTAAAGAAATCTTTTCACAAACTTGAATTTGATTTGATTTGAATTGTATCTATTTATTTTAAACAGCAATATAGCCTGCTATCGTTCATTATAACGAGTGACAATCAGAAAGGTAACCAGTATCGATTGATTGTGTTATCTAATCTGTGACTAAGAGACTATGTTATCACCCGTATTCACAAACGATGCTTGCTTAAGTGGAGCAGCAAATCAAACGCACAGCGTTGAATAGAGCTCTGTGATTGGTTTGTGTCACCCTGTGCGCCCACGCGCACTGTGTTGTTTGTGAATACGGGCGTAAGAGACTATACATACAGGGTGGAATTTTGTAATGCCTCTTAATACTGAGGAAAGTACTCTTAATACTGTAGATAGAAAATTTTACTGAAAGAAAAGAAAGAGAACTGCATTCAAAGATTTTCGAAAATTTTTCGAAAATTCTCTACCATAACATACAATTACCTGCCTACATAATTAAAATAATTTAAGATTTCATGGTTTTCCTTTCATTTGATTTATCAAGTTTGTTAGAGAGATTTCATCCTTATACTATTACCCTAACGATCGATGCAATAAAAATACAGGGTGTAATTTTTACCAGATTTTAGTTGGTTCGAGTCCCGGGTGTGGCAAGAAAATTTTTGGAAATCTTTGAATGCAATTCTATTTCTGTTCAAAAATAAAGGAATGTTTACTTTGAGAAAAAAAAATTATCATCTACAATATTAAGTGTAGGTACTTTCCCTCCAGGTGGCATTACAAAATTCCACCCTGTATGTTAAGTATTTTAAGCTATACCTGTAAATTTTTGTGGCAAATTATTCCTTATTACAAGGATATAAGTTGCTATAGTGTCAAATTTGATGTGCTAGCGTCTGTATTTACTTGTGGTCCATGATAGAGTAATAGAGTTTTATACTCAACTCAAAAGTTCTGGGTTTGATTCTAGATGTTGTCCTGAACTGATCATATCGTCTTTTCTTTAACTGGTAATTCTGATACGGGACTATTCCCACCTCTCGTTCCCAACGCTGCAACTCCTGTGTAGCCAGGATCTACAGCTTGACCGCCAATAACCCAACCAGTGAAGGTCAAGTTTGTCCCGGGGGAAAGTTAAGAAGAACATAGGTGGAGTTACAAATTAAGGTGCGACTTCCCTCCAGTGCAAAGCAGATTGGAAAGATTTTGTGACAGGTGACAAGTTTTACGACAGAGAATAAACCTAAAAACCAATTAAAAATCAATAAAGAAGCCTACTCGTAAATAAAAGCCTTAAACGTTATAAAATACAAAGACGTTTTCTAAATTAAAAGGTTCGTACGTCTGGAAAAAATGCTTTAACAGGTTTGAGAATCCATGCCTTGCATTTATTAATTAACACTCAATACTCGCTCTTACAAATAAACAATTAAAAGTGTATTCATATACTATTAATAGATTAGCGAAACATACGTTTAATCATATCAAAACGAAATGATTTGCTTACTTAAGATATTCATACGTCAGCTTTAGATTATATTGATATGATATCACACTCGAGATTATAGAAAATAACTTATAGGTACATGTATAGATAAACACTTGTTTCTAAGAAAATAGATAAATATCTGTATAATTAAATAAATCTCATTTTCCCTTATTTTATTAAGTTTTCAGTCCATTTAGGCCCAGAACAGACGGTGAAACGCAACTGCAACGAAACTGCAACTGCTAGTTACTTTTGAGTTGCATCTAAGTTTCTGCCATAGCGTCCGTTGACCACACATGACGCGACCAGTTTGAAACTTTCAGTTTCAGTTTCATTCATAAGAATAAGAATCATCAGAAAGTTGCAGTTTCGTTGCAGTTGCGTTTCACCGTCTGTTCTGGGCCTTACTCTACATTAGGAATACGATCTTCTAATTAAGATTACGAGATAAATATCATTCTCACATATTACTTATGATTGTTACTTACTTTTAAATATAACGCTTTTTTCATCTAAATTTTTCATCTAAGTAAAATAGATAAGGAAGTAGACCGTAGTTATGTAGGCAGAAAACAGATCTGTTTTTTGACATACAGGGTGTCCCAGAATGGGTGAATCAAACTGCTAGGGGAGGTAGCTCTTCTAATGTACTATCCCTAAAAAATCTATATATATAAAAGAAAGTCGTGTTAGTTACTTCGCTTATAACTCAAGAACGGCTGAACCGATTTAGCTGAAAATTGTCAGGGAGGTAGTTTAGAGCCAGGAGAAGGACATAGGATACTTTTTATCCCGTTCGAAATTTAAAAAAAAGTCTGCTTATTTATTGCCATTAAGGCGGAACAAAGTTCGCCGGGTCAGCTAGTATGAAATAAAATAAAGCGCATAAGGACACAAATTTTTTTTTTTTTAAGTGAAAATAAATCAGCTTTGCTTAGGCCAAGCTACAGATACTTAGGTATCTGGCTATAATCACTGCGTTTGGAGTTTATTTGTACCTACTTTTTTCTTACTAATTTAATTGTACATGATCGCTTCGTTTATCTGTAAACAAATTTTTGAAAATAATGACTAGATTTCGAGTTTAGAGCACTTTATATAAAAAAAATCCGAACTCAAAATTTTTTTTTCATATTTTTAGGGATTGTACATTAGTAGAGCTACCTCCCCTAGCAGTTTGATTCACCCATTCTGGGACATTCTGTAGGTACGAGACGCAAATTGTCGAATTATTTAAACGAGTAGGTATCTAAGTAGGTACCTAAATAAAAATCGCAACATAACAATGACTACGTAAACAATGAAAAACATTATCATCGTTTAGGCAAATCTCACGTGCGTTTTGTCAAAACGTCGCGTCGAGGAAATAATCAATTCATATTATTTCTATCCTATATTGTAATCATATCGCGGTAGGATTATTTTGTTCAAATTAAACTTAGCAAATCCTATATTCCTATGCGGTCAGAATTAAAGGGCCATATTAATCGTCGGTCCACCTTGAGGGTTGAAGTCCCACGCTACTTTGCCTCCACTCTCTCATAAAGGTAGCAGGAAGGCGCTGGATGCAGGCCGCTACCAACCGCGCGATGTGGAAATCATTGGGGGAGGCCTATGTTCAACAGTGGACGTCCTATGGCTAAAATGATTATGATGATGATGTTAGTCACTCCACAGAACTTCAGTCTAGCGCTTAAGTCAGTGCCTGGGAGGGTGTTTTTGTGACGTCAAAAGTCAGCGAGACTTCAGATGTGCTTCAGACTTGTATGCTCTGTCCATACCTCCCACACCGCTCCCATACCCAGACACTAACACAAATGACCTGAAAATAATGAGGAATCCCTACCGATTTGTGGTGTGAAGTACCTAAAACGCATTCAACCCTTTAACTTTCATTAGTTTTGAACCTAAGCAAATGTCACTTAAGTTCAAAATGTAGTGTCATCAATTTTGCTACCACCTTTTTGGGACAGGGTGGTGTGTGGGACTCCCGGCGCCCTGAAAAGGGGCGCTGCTCCATCCAGAAAAGGACGGGGTATACCCACTAAAACCTCCGCGGCTTTCCGTCATCGCCCGAGTAGAGGTGTCGCGAGTATCCAGCCGTAGCCTTAGACTTCTGCGACACCACCGACATTTTGCTACCACCTGGTAAAAACTTCTTTTGCCCACAGTTCAGCTCCCAAAACGCCTCCAGCCTATGAAGTACCAGGTCCAGTACCGCGCCCCGTCCCCTCCCCCGCCGGGCGTCACCCGCACCCCCGAAGAAATAGAAAGGGAGATCAAGAAGACGGAACAGGAGTATGAGAAACTAGCGCTGGTGTTTATAGAGTAATTATTCTTTCGTTTCAGCCATCATTTCAGCCACAGGACTGATAAAGGTAGCAGGAAGGCGCTGGATGCAGGCCGCTACCAACCGTGCGATAGAACTTTGGGGGAGGCCTATGTTCAGCAGTGGACGTCCTGTGGCTGAAATGATGATAAAAAGTATATTCTGAGAGATTTGCGACGACCCTTTAGTAGACCCCAAAAATCATAGCAGACTTATCAACTCGGAAAGGGATCAACACCGTATCGTCTTCCGCGAGCTGTCATCGCCTTGCGAGCTGTCAACTGCGAGGCGAAGCGATACCTACGTTACGGTGCGGATAAGTGTGCGTTGCAGTATTTTTTTATGCATAACAAGGCAGGTATTTGACCACAATCGCACCTGATGTTAAGTAAGTGGGATGCAGTCTATGGAGTATGGAGTTTCATACAAAAGAATAGGTACTGACCGCCTCGAATTGATACCTATCCCTTTCCGGGTTGATAAGTGTGCTACGTCCTTAAATGACCTGATAACTATTCCCACAATTCGTTCCCACCGCTGCAACTCCTGTGTAGCCAGGATCAAAAGTCAAAGTCAAAAGTCAGTCAGAAATTAATCAGAAGAACATCGGAGGAGTTCGAAGTTAAATGACCTCTGATGATGCTGCTTTCAGCCTGCCCCAAGACGTGATGTGGACGGAGCCTCCAGTGGTGTGCCAGTGGCAGGAGCAGCGTCGGTTGTGGACCAGCAACTACGTGAACGACTACAAGTTTAACGAGGATAAACTGACAGTGCAATTTAGGACTGGGGTACTGTGTGAGTTTCCCATAAAATACCAAGTCATTTTGCAACTGACTATAGACCGTGTCATCGACGAAGTCGCGCCTCACCATTCTTCCGCTAATGTTTGAGTGTTATCGGTACACGCTAAATTATACATGAGTACACACGCACACTACAATAATGCCGCTCGGATTGCTCGAATCAAACTTTCCGCACCCGGCGCTTCTCTTGACCAAAAATTGGGGGTCGCGTCTTCGTGGTTGAACACCGGACATAAGCCAGTTTGTAGAACTTGCCTCGTCAAGATCAGCTCGCGTACCTAGCCTATTTCTTTCTTGCTTTTTTGCATTTAATTCACATAGCTTAATGACTCTCATAGACTCTCCTATCAAGTGATCAAGTCACGTACTCGTAGCTTAGCTCTCCCAGATTTTATCGTGTATCTTAGCTTGCCTTTTTTTTCTTTTTTTTTGCGTCGGGAAATGCTTTGCGCATGCCCACTGGCTGATGGGTACAGTCAGTCAGTGGGTTATGTGGGACTCTCCCCGCCGGGAGGGCGGGGCCTACCCACTAAAATCCGACGGTGTCCTCCGAGGCCATTGATACGAAGCCGCGAGTTATTGTCCTATTGGACATTCGTCCGCGGCTCCGTCTCAGGCTACAGCTCGCTCTTGGGCGAGCCCCTCCAGCTTTGAGGGGAATAGTGATTCCCCTCGGGTCATCCGCTAACGGCGCCCTGGACACTGGTGCGCCGGCGCCACGGGTCTCGTTAGGCGCCCGCCGGGCATCCCCATACCCGGCGGTCGAGACTCCTAAGGAGGAGCGTGGAGGTTGTAAACCCTCCTGCAACGCCCTGGACGACGGCGGCGGATCATAGGGGCGTCAGCCGAAGCCTCTCGCTCCCTCTCCGCCGTGTCTTAGCTTGCCTAGATTAGCTCACTTAGCTTAGGTTGCGACTCCGCGACATGTCGCGACGACAAGCTAATAATATAAAATGTTTTGTGGCCACGTTCTCGTCGAGAAATTTGGTCATCGTGGATTGATCGTAACTTTATTACCTCGTTCGTTTCAGCCGAAAGACGTCCACTGCTGGGCAAAGGAGAAATCTTTGGGGGAGGCCCCAAAGATTTCCACAAAGACCGGTCCTGCGCCGCTCGCATCCAGGCACCTCTCGCGACCTTTATTAAGCCTACTTCATTTAAAATATATTATTTACAGGGCCTATAGGAATAGCTGCGTTGAGGTACAGCAACCTGCCCTACCAGGGGTGGGACGTGCGGCCTGACCCCCAGAGGTGAGTAAGTATTCTGCATAAATCACTATTTTTGTACCATCATCATCATTTCAGCCACAGGACGTCCAATGCTGAACATAGGCCTCCCCCAATGACATCAACATCGCACGGTTGGTAGCGGAATGCATTCAGCGCCTTCCTGCTAACTTTATCAGGTCATCGGTCCACCTTGTGGGTGGACGTCTCAGGCTGCGTTTTCCGGTACGTGGCCTCTCCACTCCAGAACCTTGCTGTCCCCTCGGTCGTCAGTTCTGTCCATTGCCACTTCAGCTTGCTAACCAGTTGGGCTATGTCAGCGAATTTAGTACGTTTACAGATCCGTGCGTGGGGTCATTGGGGGAGGCCTATGTTTAGCAGTGGACGTGGCTGAAATGATGATGATGATGAAGCTGTAAATCCTGGCTACACAGGAGTTGCAGCGGTGGGAACGAGAGGTGTGAATAGTCCCGTTTCTGATGATGACCTTACATTTGCAGTAAAGGCGTGATACTGACCGTGACAGGCGTCTGCGTGACTGTCACGTGGCTGTGTGTGGGCAACTCTGTCAGGCTGAAGTGGATCGCCAACGCACCCACCTCGGCACTGAAGGAGCACTTCAACAAGCCTTATAGCGTGAAGAGGATGACGCAGGTTTGGCATACCATACTATAGGACTGGTAAAGGTCGCGGCAAGACCCTGGATGCGGGCAGCGCAAGACCGTTTATTGTGAAAAACCTTGGGGGAGGCCTTTGTCCAGCTGTGGACGTCATTTGGCTGAAACGAACGAACGAATTTTCAAATAGAGTACCGTTGAGCACGGTACGCAGCACGGGACATAGTAAAGTACACGGTGGACAATAAGAGCACCCCTAGAAAAGTAACATTCCTGACAATTTTAATTTCCAAATCGCTTCAAAAAGCGAAGTTAACTACTAACACAAGCGAAACGATTTAGGTATTACAATATTGTCACTTTGTAACTTGCTTATTTTGGGGACTTGAGTTTTACTGGATTAGGACAAGAAGCATCTTGTGCAGCAGCAGCAGATTAGGTATGTGCGTAACAGCACAGATTACACGCATAGCAGCACAGTTTACGTCCCACTAGCACGGATTACGGGACTATTCCCACCTCTGCAACTCCTGTGTAGCCAGGATCTACAGCTTGACCGCCAGTAAAAACCCAACCAGTGAAGGTCAATTTTGTCCCGGATTACTAAATCCTTCAGCTAGCTGCACCGCACCGCAACGCAGTGTAGATTGTCGATCCATCTATAGTGGATGGACGTCTCATGCTGCGTTTTCCAGTAGGTGTAGGTAGGAAGGCGCTGGATGCAGGCCGCTACTAACCGGGTGATAAGGAAATCATTGGGGGAGGCCTATGTTCAGCAGTGGACGTCCTGCGGCTGAAATGATAATGATGATGATAATATTTCAGATAATGCGCGAAGCAGCGTGCGACTTTTTCCCGGACTTCGACGGGTATTCTCACGTGGAAGGCTCCTGCCCCAAGGAGTGGGTGATGGAGCGCCACAACTACCACGCCATGGCCTTCCTGTCCAGGGCTTATAACTTCCAATGGAGCAGGTAGATGGTACAATAGCAATGGTAAACGACAATACATGTTATAGCCCAATGGTGTCGGTGTCAGGGGGCGTAATGTGAGTTTACGTCAACAGATGTCGACTGTATGACGGATTTTTAAGAAATAATATTTTCATATTTTTTTTGACGCGCTCGCTAGTAGTGACGACGTTTGATGTTAAATCACACTAAGCCCTCAGACTGGGCCAATCGAGATCAGGAACGAAGGTTCGAATGGACACGATGAATGGAAAGATATGGCATGGAAAGGAGAGGTTCGCTTCGATTGTCAAAATTCTTTATTACAATGCTAAACCGCTAGACCAGTGGTTCTTAACCGGTGGTCCGCGGACCACTGGTGGTCCCTGGAGACATTCCAAGTGGTCCACAAAGTGCACTTGCACACTTTGGTTAAAACCACTTTTAACGAATTTTTGCAGTCAAACTGGTTTTGACCGATTTTGAGGTGGTCCCTGACAAGACAGAAATATGGTGAAATGGTCCCTCATGACTTAAAGGTTATGAACCACTGCGCTAGACCTGCCTGGATATGAGTTACGATTATTTATTTATTTTTTATTTTATTGGAAAACACAACAGATTACATCATTTGGTTAAATTAATACTAACAATAGTGTTAAACAATATAGTAATCCTATAACGTGTTTCCACGGCATGCTAGTAATGAGAAGAGGGTTAATTAAAATGACTATTGTAAACTTGTTAAGTTGGGTCTCGGGGTCGTTATTGAGTTCAAAGGCACGAATCGTATCACAAAACAACGTATATTGTCTCAAACACGTCGAAACATAACACATACAGTAGGTACTTGGTTACAGTAATTGCAATAATATCCAGCCAAAACAACACAGAATGAACGCCCGTGTCGCGGCCATGGGCGGACTGACGATAAGGTCGAATTTAGAAAACCATAATACGCGGTGACCGTTGGAAAAGAGCGCGCTGTCAGAGCGCGCCGGCAGAGCGCGCGAGCCCGCGCCTTATTCAAAAAGAAGGGCCCGCCAAACACGAATCCGAGCGTCAACGATCGTCGCGTTACACTATTAACTAGGTTACCATATTTTCAATACAGTATGTAGGTATACCTACAGTTCAGACTCAGTACAGACTTTTCGACAGTACAGCACTAGAGGTATTAATAAGATGCTAATGTTTAAAAGTGGATGTCGTCATTAAATACCTTTTATTTTTTAGATGGAACGCGGGCGCGGGTTCACGCAACATTGTGATGCAGATACGAGAAGCAGTTGACAAGAAAAGAGAGGCAAGTTTTTTCAAAAACATCATCAGGTCATGTAGTCTCCACTGCAGGAGCACGCCTCTAATTGACCAGAGGCAAATGGAGGATTTGTCCTACACTCCCCACGCTGGCCAGACGGGTTGGGGAGGCCACATCAAATGAGCCTCCCTCCGTCTGCCTTGGCTAAGTCGAACCGTCAATATAACATGCACGAAATCTTAATTCTTGTTTGGACTATCAGTTTGCTACAAGCCTACCATCATCAACAGCCCTTTACAGTCCACTGCTGGACTATGAGCCTCCTCCACTATAGTAGAGGGTTTTGCCATAATCCCCACGCTTGGCAGGCGGGTTGGAGATCGCAGTTTAAAAGATTTATGTTTGTCAGAGAGCGCTGCTGCCCGTTCTCTGTTTGATGTGAAGTCCCTAAGTCGCCTCTTACGACACCCGCGGGAAGAGTAGGGGTTGGTGACAAATGTATTCTACTCTGCCGTCACCACACGGCTGGCCTAACATGCCTACCATGTCCTAACTAAATTAGGAACACCGAAGTGATGGGGCGTTAGGGTAGATAATAATTACAACAATCGAGTTAACTGAGCACCTAGCGGCCGAGACGTCACATCGACGCTCTGGTACGAACAACGGGGTGAACGCTGGAGATGTTTTGTTTTGAATTGTTTTAGTGTTCAACTACCTACCCACGTTAACTTATTTAAAAATGTTTTAGTAATAGAATGTGTTTCTTTAATTGGCTTATGTTCAAGTTGTATCTTCCTGCACATTTATGTACAACTAGCGGCCNAAGTCGTGACTGACTGTGTCGAACGCTTTTTTTATATCAATAAATATACCTACACCAATATGTTTTCTATCTATTTCTTGTTTAATTTTAGTTACTAAATCTAGGGTTGCTGCTAGTGTATTACTTTTTTGGCGAAAGCCAAATTGACGGTCAAATATGTAATTTATAGAATTTAAATAGTTATCTAGCCGATTGTGTAAAATTTTTTCAATTATTTTGGACATTACTGGCAGTACGGATATTGGTCTATAGTTCCCAGGATCAGTTTTTGNTTTAATGCTGTTGAAACATTGTTAAACAAATAAAATAAAATAAATAAAATGTGCGGGTCAGAATCGCATTCCAGCGAAGTTTTTTATTATTATCCACAACAAGGAAGCTCTTGGCCTGTATCTCACCTGATGGTGTGATGATCAGGCCGAAGGTGGAAGCGAGCTTCACCCGGAATCCTCAACCACGGATGAACTGGCTAATATCTCTAACTGCCGGAACACATCAATGCTGTTAACATTGTTGTTATGGCGACAGACTTAGGTAAGATGGTGGTAGCTAGCCAGGCGGACTTAGAACAAGCCCTACCACCAACCAGACCGAACAGAAAAATCTGCCCCCGCTGGGAATCGAACCCGGGACCTCTGCGTCTGAAGCAGGTGGTCTTACCACTAGACCAGAGGTGCGCAGTTAACTCGGCCGGGTTGTATTTAACTATCTTAGTTTATATTTCTTTACATTGATTCATAAGACTTGTCTTTCAGGCAAAATTCCAATTGCTGTACGTGACGCCACAACGTGCTTTCGTCCTGAAATGTAACGAAATGACGCAAGAGTTCAATCTAGAGCCAATGATGGGCATGAAGGTACATATCTAACTTTCATTTGTATTACCTACAATAAATTGTTGTTGAAGTTTTGTTACGCCTCCAAAACTTTTGCATTCGTATCATCTACGGCCTGCGAAAGTATGACCATGTTTCTGAGTACCGAGCCCAGCTAAAATGGTTACCGATCCGACGTCGGCGTGACTCTCACATTCTATCCCTTCTTTTCTCTATCCTCTTTAACCCAAAGTCACCACCATACTTGAAGGAGCGTTTTCAATTTATGCAGTCGGCCCTGGGTCACGAAATGCGGTCGTCAAAAAAACTCCATCTTAATTTTCCTTCTCACACCTCACATTCCTATACGCGATCTTTCACTGTTCAAGCTATCCGTCTATGGAACGCCTTGCCTATGTCTATTCGGCAATCTGAGTCACTTCCTACTTTTAAGAAAAGACTCAAGTCTCACTTCCTCACGCTACTACCTTAATTTCCCAACATCTGTATTCCTTTTAGCTTCTTAAAATTCCCACCTATTTTCTGCTGGCTATCTAGTTCTATCTTTGGTTCGTATCAAAAATTGTATGTGTATGTAGGTATATATTTTATGTATGTAGGTATATATTATATTTTATATAATTATGTTTATATTAATATATTTTTGTGTATTATTTGTATGTATTATTTTGGTTTAAATTTTATGCCTTTTGTTTTCATTTATTTCTTTAGTGTCGACACCGCCTTCCCCTTCATATTTTTTTTTTTAAGTATCTGTCCTCACCATAGGTTGTCTGGAAGAGATCGCTTCATAGCGATAAGACCGCCTAGTTGTACCTTGTGTGTTCCTTTTCTTTCTGTTCTTATCTTTGGTGTGCAATAAAGTGTATTTATTATTATTATTATTACGTGAATAAGGCTACAGGATGGCGCCACCTTAGAGTAAGGTCCTTTCACACGCTAGTGGTGCAAAAAACGATAGCCCTCATTAGTCTAAAATTATGTTTATATCGTTACAACTTCAAAGTTATTTTCTCTTCCAGTTTTTCCCCGATCTGTTCACTCTGAATATGTCTTACGGATCAGTCGACGCGCGGAGGGCGACCTTCAACATGAAGTACCGACTGGTCGAGACCGTCTTCAATATGCTGCAAGAACTAAAACTGTCTAGCTTCTCATAATATAGATGACCCACGCTGAACTGTCCCACCAAACTCAATGACGCTACCATCGTTCAACTTTATGGTTTCCAACATGGCAAAAATCGGAACCAGCAATTCGGTATTGACGGTGGCGCCCCACTGTCTATGTCATGGATAGGACAGTTCAGTATTTTACGCTGCGACTTACGGTCACTTTCAAACATTGGAAATAATAATCTTTTTAACGTCTGTGCTATCGACCACAGTACCAGCTACCCATTTCCGTTTTTTCTCTCGCTCTTATCAAATGGTGATTCTTTGCGATAGAACAAGATGCAATGATGGGTACATCTTGATCTATTAGTATGACCGATGTGTGGACTCGACCTTAGATAATATTAGGTACAGAAACTGACACAATAAAATAATCCAGACTATTTTGCGTTTTATTCAAACTAGTTACTAGGTCATGTTGTAAATTCGTCTTTTCAGAAAAAAAAGACCGACGTAAAGACATGTAAAACTAAAGTCCAACTGCCGAGCAGATAGAATTTCGTCCAATGACCCTTAGCTAACCATCCTTATCGCTCGCGTATAATTATATTTTGCTGTCGCGCTCGCACAGTTGTGACAGCAAATTACTTGCGAGTGATAAGGATGGGTAGCTTGGGGTCATTGGACGAAATTCTATCTGCTCGGTGACCGGACTTTAAGAGGGTGACTGAGTTTCTTCCCTTCTCAGCACCAACCGATACGTTGTCCTGAAGTGGTGATAAGGCAAGCTATTTTAACCTTTGACTGGTGACAAGCGGTCTCACAGGCCGGGCGGCGTCAGTTAAACATCGTTTCACCCCCTTCCCCGTACTTCCTACGTTTCACCGCTTCAGTAGCTTCGAGTTTAGTTGTGTCTACGCCCTAGATAAGGATATTTGCATCATTCAGCTCCAAATCGACAAGTTACATCGATGTAAAGTTCATCAGCGGTCTCTCAGACCGCATGTCACCAGTTACGTGGCATTTTTTTCATACAGTTTTTTCGTATTTTTACAGTTTTTACTTGCAAATTATACTTAAATAACTCTAAAAAAGAAGCGTAGGATCATTAGTTGAGAATATAGTGCCACACTTTATGAAACAACTTGAAAATTCGCGATTTGAAAAATATCTGGAAAAGGAAGACGCAATTGGGTCGGAAGCCGAATATGTTCCTGAAAACATCGTTCTGGAGCAAAGTGACCATGATTCGGAAGCCGAAGAAAGTGTTTTTGAAGATAAAGGACCAATTGACGAGAATCAGTCAGAAAGTGAAAATGACGGTCCACCTTAATGCCAAACAATAATTAATGCCCTGACAGCCTATAAAAAATACAAAAGTTTCACCACTGCCAGTTTTCTACCTACGTGTGATAGGTTTTTTTAAATTGGTTATTATTTAAACTATAATAAAAAATACAAATTTTGTTATAATTTGTTGATTTAAATTTATTTGTTTGCTATTATCGATCTCATCTCTAATTTTTTTTTTTTTATTACTACATAATATAATTTAACAGCAAGTTCTGCATTAAAAATTATATTTAGAGTTTATTATTTCATTTTAATTTAATTCTTCTGTATGCTAATAATCTGTTTTTAAAGATTGTGGTATGCTACCTTACCTAGTTTCTATGCTACAGTCTTGATACGGTAGCGGCCTCTCAGACCGTACGTCACCAGTTACGTTACACAAAAACCATGTCACCAGTTAAAGGTTAAGACGTATACAAGTGCCCTAAAAAGGGCAAATTAAAAAAGCTCAAAAAACACCCAAATCTGAATGAAAAGAAAAATAATAAAACTTCATTGTACTATAAACAAGTTCTATTTTATTTAGAGATAAAAAAAACTAAAATAGTAAAAGGAAACTATACTCCCTCCGCTACCATCGAAATTAAAAACGTTAATTTACAAAAAAAATGTATTTTTAACAAACACCTTGTGTAATTTAATGATTTAAATGTGGCAGTTGATTTTTATATACACCGTGGTTAAATTGAACTAAATATCGCAGCCCGATCGAGGTAAATGCGCACTTTACTGGAAGGCGACTCCCCCGCGTTCGCCCCGTCCGTACCAGCGTCGATGTGACGTCACGGCCGCCAGATGCGCAGTACACTCGACCGAGTTGTATATTACACCTTAGTTTGTGCACGACAGTACTTCCATTTCATTTGCCAATCATCCTCAGTCATTTTTAATCAATTTAGAAACGACTACACGCCAATTTTAAACAAATAACACATTTGTCTTGAATAAAAGGAATAAATTAGTTGTTTAAAACTACAGTTCTATCAATCACTCGTTCCTTTTAATTTATTAAGTCTCATTTTAATAAAAGATAAATCAAACTAATCATACGTCCGTATTCACAAACATTACTGTCTTATTACAGTGCGCGTGGATGCACAGGGTGACACACGAACCAATCACAGAGCTCTATTCAACGCTGTGCGTTCGATTTGCTGCTTCACTTAAGCAAGCATCGTTTGTGAATACGGGTGTTAGTATAATACCGTTTCATATTAATATTAAACTTTGATTTATTTGTGAAGCATTCCAAACTTATTTATATACAAGATGGCTCTGATACTACATCGAAGAAGCTCTTGGATCAAGTTGAAGATGGAAGCCAGCTTCACCGGGAATCCTCAACCACGGAGGAACTGGCTATCTTACCTCTCACTACCGAAACACAATGCTGTTAACATTGTTGTTAAGGCGACAGACTAAGGCTAAGATGGTGGTAGCTAGTCAGGCGGACTTAGAACAAACCCTACTACCAATAAATCTAAACCAATTATTTTTAATGGGAACAAGCAATTCTAGATGATGTTTTGAACTTTGTTTCACATAAATAAGGTCCAAAATCAATTGAGAAAGAGATCCTACTTTGATATTGTTGACCTTTTCTTAATACATACATCAAAAAGAAAGAGACAAAATGTGTTTTAAGACTCTTGAAGTACTGTCGCGCACAAAAGTAACGCGAGGATTCGGCCGGCAGCAATATTGTAAGCAAAATCTATGAAGAAATTGATTTTTATTAAATATTTGTGATTGTACGCCGTTCGACTACCCTCATAATGCTAAATTACCAACACATTTTTTACAATTACATCCCAAAAAAGTGAATTTTTTTACATGTATTTTTTTAAATTCAAATTCACATAACTTATGAACAAATGTAGAAATGTGATTTGACATTCTGAGGACTGATTTTTTCGTCGAGATCAAAAAAAGTTATATGAAGCATAGACAATTAAAAACCCAATCACAGACAATGTAGATTTAAAAAAAAAGATTAGGAAAAAATCAACCCTCATTTTTTTACAATTTAATATAATCCAAGAATTTTTTTATGGATTGAAAACATATTGACCTCCATATATCTTAAATTCAGTGGATTTTTTTCGTAGATATAGTAACCCAGTTCTAGTATTAAATAATTTTTAAAAGCATATTTATTATTTTTTATATTAAATTAAAGGCAAATAATCTAGAAGGATAAAAACATTTTTATTGTTATGTTCTTAATATTTACAATAATAAATGAATGACTATAAATAATGCTTACTCCGGTTGTGTTGCCAGACGTGAATTTTCGTGGTGGTAGTAAAAAAAATGATAATCTGGCAACCCCATTGGTTGTATTGTTATTATATTCAGACTTATGTTAAAAGCAATATTGATGACGTCATTCATGCAAACTAATATAAGAATGACTTGTAAAAATTTAATAGATGAATGCGATCGAGCAACTAATGTCGTCTTTTTCCAACATTGTTTCTATTTTAGTAGCTTTTTTATACTATTTTAGAAGTTTTTTTACTATTTTAGCAGTTTTTTCGTACCAAAACTATATTTTTCAATGACACCACTGGCAATACTATTTCGTAGTCATTAGTTTATTATTTTAAGCATTCCTAAATACTCGCCGGTTTAGTTTGGGAAATATTATTTGAAGCTAGCAACATTGGAAACTATCAAACGTATTTTAGCTAAGTTATATTAATCAACAATTAAAAAATGTAAATATTATTGCACTACTCTAAATCCAATCAATCAAGTCTAAAATGGAAGAGAATGGTGAATGTTGGAGACATTTTATTTATTATTATGATCAATACAAATAAACGAATTAACTGTCCATTTTGACATTTGATATGGGTTTTGTTGAAGTAAGTACATCTCGTAGTGTTTTATACAGGGTGGAATTTTGAAATGCCACCTGGAGGTAAAGCATTCTTAATATTGTAGATAGAAAATTTTACTCAAAGAAAACATTCCTTTATTTTTGAAAAGAAATAGTACTATATTCAAAGATTTCCAAAAATTTGCTTGCCACACCCGGGAATCGAACCAACAAAATCTGTTAAAAATTACACCCTGTATTTTTATTGCATCGATTGTTAGGGTTAAGTATAAGGATGAAATCTCTCTAACAAACTCAATAAATTAAATGAAAGGAAAACCTAAATTATTTGAATTATTTACAGAAAATGTTATGCTATGGTGGAGAATTTTGGAAAAAAAAACGGAATTCCTTAAATGCAGTTCTTTTTCTTTTCAAAAATGAAGGAATGTTTTCTTTGAGTATTTTCTATTTACGGTATTAAGGGTACTTTCCCTTCAGGTAGCATTACAAAATTCCATCCTGTATAATGGTTATAAGAACAATTTTGCAATAGAAATGAATAGAATAAAATATGTCGCATTTAGAAAACAGTATTTTTTTTTTCAACTTTTATAAGCATTTAATTTTTGTAAATTATACAAACAACATGTTCTTATACTTTTTATATTATATTTTTGCCTTTAATATCCGAAGGGATGAGGTCACGTCAAATGTGTATATAAAATGTTCATCCGTACGTTTGTACAACGTAAAAAAGCGAGACTACTTGCTCGACAACATTTACTTACAATAAAATATTTTACATAAGCATAATATGTACTAAAATATACATAACAGATATACAATTTTAAAATGAGAATAATGCATTGTATATCGGGGTTTTGCCGCCATCTTTTTTTATACATTACAACAATATAGACGAAAACGAAAAAGTAAAATTTAAACTATCGATTTTCGAACTTTGAAAAAATAAACGTTCTGAAATCGCGTTTTTTGGGCGAAAAAAAGATGGCGTCAAACCGTTACCGTGAAAAGAGTTTTTATTTTATACAGAACGATGTTGTGTCGCCAGTGTTGAGACGATCAGTCAAATATATCAGCCAATGTTCGTTCAAATATTGGCCAAGTCGGACCAAATACTGCCAAGTATTAAAATTAATTATTTCTCGAATTATTTCGAAGATCTCAATAACTAATGTCCATTAGATATTTCGACCACCTTTTAGTAATTTAAACAAAATTCAAAAGTTCGCTGATTCCAATTTGTGAGACGAATTTTTAAGATACTTGCATTGTCGTTGTAAAGAAGATACTAATATTAATTTCCATACAAAGATTTTTAATGCCCTAAAACAACATTTGAATTCCAAATAAATACAAAACTGCCTAAATTGCACCATCTTAACTTTAACCGTAACTATAACCGGGTGATTCGTGCAGTTTGACAGACTTGACGTTTTTTACAGTTATTGTGAGATGATGCACCCAGGCTAAGTATTACGCTAGAAATTTCTATAAAACATACAACATTGATTACGTCATCATACAAAATATTTCTATAGTGTGACTACGACGCACCGCAGCGCAATATTTCTTAAGCTTCGTAAAGGTGAGTATACACTAGAGCATTTCTATGTAATATTCTTGCGAATGAATCTTATTGAAAAAGAGACTGACAAAGATGACTGAGTTTCTTCCGCCACTTCTTCTCAGCACCAGCCCATATGTTGTCCCGAAGTGGTGGTAGGGCAAGCTATATTTGGGACGTGTATAAGCGCCCTGGAAAGGGCCTATGTACTGAATAAAACATTTTGATTTGATTTGTAGAATGTTTGGTTCGTGAAAGAGTGTAGTGTCTAGAACATAATATCATAGAGCGGTTCGTTGTTTTGTTACAAGAAAATGCTTTAGTCTGTACTCACCCTAAAGGTTACAACGAATGTTGGCTCTATGAAAACAAGAAAAAATGCAACAATTACGTACTTTAAATTAAATTGAAATTACGACGTCTGTGGGCAAAAATATGTCTCTCTATATAAACAACAATTATTTTTAGAAAATACACCCAATAATATAAAACATACAATACATCGACACATTTTTGAGGTAATTCATTACTTTTGGATAAACATTGGCGCAAAGCTTGGACGAGAATCTTGTCATACAATTTAAAATCTTCGCGTTTCGGTTACCGAGTCCAATTTCGCTTCATATTTATCCCACAATAACAACTTTTGTCCAAAATTGACCAACACTTATCCAGTATTGGTCAAACTTTGCATTTATTCAAATATCTCGTCCCGTATGGCCAAGAATTTTTATTTGTGACAATCCTTGACTTTGATAGGTTCATATAAACGGCTACTTTCACCGTCAACATTTTAGCAAACTTTGACCAAAAGTTTGACCAACATCCAAATATTGGTCAACAATTTACCTGACCAACAAACGTCGCTCGGCCAACACTGGCCACCAACACGCAATCAACACAAATGTTTGACCAACTGCTCTTGAACATCGATTTTGGTCACATCTACAAATTCCGCGCTTTTACCTCTTTGCAGGATCTCAATCGTCGTCCTGGATTCTAGTTGCTTCAGATGGTACATTAGTTTGACCTCTGGCAAAGGTTTGACCGGCCTGGCGACGGTCAAACTGGTATTTTTGAGCGCTCTGGCCACAGTTTTGAGGAATTTTGACCATTGGCGCTCGTTGGCGGTTGCATCGGGCGTGTTAACGAGGGTAGACGCGCGTTCTATTAGTGAGCATATGCAGCTTAGAGTGAACTGGAAAGAAAAGGGTTAATGAATTAATTGCGGTACAGTTTTTGTGAATGGCTAAAAGAGTTTGTGGTTTCGATCGTCAAATAATAACATAACTGTATGTAAAATAAAAGTAAACTAAAAAAAAACAAAATTAAAGAAAATTAAAACGTAAAAAAATCCTGAATGCTTAATACCTAAACACTTTTAAATAAAGAACAAGTCCAATATAGTCAAAAATTCTGTAAAGTATAAATATAAATTAGATCGACTATAACAAATAAATTCGGGGTGTATAGTCTGGTTTGCGAGCACGTAGAATTTTGTCCAATGACCCCAAGCCACCCATCCTCACCGCTCGCGCGAAATTATATTGCTGTCGCGCTCGCACACTCACTGCTGCCGCCTGTCGCACAATCGCGACAGCAATATAATTACGCGCGAGCGATAAGGATGGGTAGCTTGGGGTCATTGGACAAAATTCTACGTACTCATGGACCAGGCTTTAGTACCTAGTTAAGAATTTTAAGTAATATTGTATCGGCTAAGGGTGGGGACGTCATAATATGTCAACGTCACCCCTCCCGTGCCGCTCTCATAACTCAGGCACTGACACCCGTATTCTATTCACAAACGATGCTTGCTTAAGTGTGTCTGGTTCAGCGTTGCCAGACGTCCCGATTTTGGCGGGACGTTTCGATTTTTTAATCAAATTTAAATGTCCCGCGCGGGACAGGCTTGGTCCCGCTTTTCGGAGAGACACTCACTTCACCAGAGCCCCGATTACGGTAATTTTTAACGTCTCTAACGAGAATTTGAAAACATTTGATTATAATACGTTTTTTTACTATGTCCCGCTTCTGACGGAAGAATCCCGCTATTTTCACTCAAATAGTACCAAAGTCCCGACTTGGCGAAAAAAAAAACTGGCAACGCTGGTCTGGTTCATGTGTCACCTTGTTCGTCCACGCGCACTGTGAGACCTCATAGCAATGTTTGTGGATACGAGCGTGACGCAATTAAGCGCAATACCGATAAATCATTCTATACCAGTGAACCTTTTGGGTCATGCAGGGGACTTACCGAAGAAGTGAGCGAGTATGGTGTCCTAGCGGGTTCCAATGCTTCTGCTAACAGAGCACACGATTCCAAAACCGGCGCCCAGCCTGTGGACGCTTGCATGTAACTGCAAAAACAAAAATGTATCATTTAACAATAGTTCTAAAAACATTAACGGGACAATTCCCACCTCTCGTTCCCACCGCTGCAACTCCTGTGTAGCCAGGATCTACAGCTTGACCGCCAATAATTCAACCAGTGAAGGTCAAGTTTGTCCCGGGAGAAAGTTAAACTGTCATGGACCCGCAACGAAATTAATCAGAAGAACATAGGACTTTGAACTTAAGGTTCGACTTCCCTCCTTTTACCTAATAAATACGGGGTGTTTGGCGGAAGGTTAGACAAACTTCGTGGGTGTATAGGTAAGGTCATTTTAAGAATACAAGTTCGCCCATTAGACCCTAAGTGAGCTACTTTATTTTGAAATATTTTAGTTTTTATTTTATTTATTTTTTTTCAAAATTTGACCTAAAAACTGCTTCAATTTTTTCTCTTGCCAATTTTCAACCGGTTTTTTTATTTGATATTAATATCGAATATGTCTTTAGTCAAATATAGATGACCCACGCTGAACTGTCCCACCAAACTCAATGACAGGGGGGCGCTACCATCGTTCAACTATATGGTTTCCAACAATTCCAACATGGCAAAAATCTGAACCAGCGGCATCTCGTATTGACGGTGGCGCCCCACTGTCAATGTCATAGACAGGACAGTCCAGTATTTTGGAACTATAAAATAAAACACTAACTCAACTCGTAGTCTCTCCGCCCCCTGCTTACCTGGCATAATGTGGTTGTAGCGGCTGCAGCGCGTTGTCAGCGCGTCGTGCAACTGAAGGCAACGCGCGCAAAACGCGTGCCCATAGCGAGCGCAGGCGCGCGTGCGTCGCGGGCACGCGCGATAGGAAACGGCAGACTAGTCTAGCCACCTACCCTACTAGCAAGACACTGCTAGTCATCTTAACATGACTAGTCCCCATGAAGTAGTTCCTTGAATTAACCCCAACACTAGTCCAACACTAATATCTCCCTTCAACACTAGCCCAACACTAGCTCAACACTAGACCAACACTAGTATATCCCTTGAACACTAGCTCAACACTAGTCTAACACTATTATGTTCCTTCAACACTAGCTCAACACTAGCCCAACACTAATATCTCCCTTCAACACTAGTTCAACACTACCCTAACACTAGTATCTCCCTTTAACACTAGTTCAACACTAATCCTAGACTAGTATCTCCCTTCAACACCAGCCCAACACTACCCCAACACTAGTATCTTCCTTCAATACTAGTCAAACACTAGTGACTGTGTCTCTCTTCAACACTAGCTAACACTAGTCCATCACTAGTGACTCCCTTCAACACTAGCTCAACACTAGTCTCCTTGAAGTATCTCCATCACCAGTCACCATCATCCCTTGAAGTGTCTCCCTTCAACACTAGTTCAACACTACCCCAACACTAGTGTCTCCTCAGCACTTGCCATATGTTTGTCTCGAAGCGCTGGTGGTGCCCAAAAGATAAGGAGACATGAAAAGTGCCCCATAAGGGCTACCTTTTCTTTTTTTATTATTTTCTATTGACGTTCATAAGTGCCACTTGTGGTCTAAACTGAATAAATATTTTTGATTTTGATTTTGATTTTCCCCTACAACACTACCCCAACACTAGTATCTCCCTTCAACACTAGCTCAACACTACCCCAACACTAGTATCTCCCTTCAACACTAGCTCAACACTAACCCGACACTAGTATCTCCCTTCCACACAAGCTCAACACTACCCCAACACCAGTATCTCCCTTCAACACTAGCTCAACACTACGTCAACACTAATCCAACTACTTTAACACTAGTCAACAGCAGCCCAACACTAGTCCCCTTGAAGCATCTCCAACACTAGTCCCTTCCAGCACTATCTTACCTGGCATAATGTGGTTGTAGCGGCTGCAGCGCGTTGTCAGCGCGTCGTGCAACTGAAGGCAACGCGCGCAAAACGCGTGCCCATAGCGAGCGCAGGCGCGCGTGCGTCGCGGGCACGCGCGATAGGAAACGGCAGACTAGTCTTGCCACCTACCCTACTAGCAAGACACTGCTAGTCATCTTAACATGACTAGTCCCCATGAAGTAGTTCCTTGAATTAACCCCAACACTAGTCCAACACTAATATCTCCCTTCAACACTAGCCCAACACTAGCTCAACACTAGACTAACACTAGTATATCCCTTCAACACTAGCTCAACACTAGCCCAACACTAATATCTCCCTTTCACACTAGCTCAACACTAATCCTAGACTAGTATCTCCCTTCAACACCAGCTCAACACTACCCCAACACTAGTATCTTCCTTCAATACTAGTCAAACACTAATGTCTCTCTTCAACACTAGCTCAACACTACCCCAACACTAGTATCTCCCTTCAACATTAGCTCAACACTACCCCAACACTAGTATCTCCCTTCAACATTAGCTCAACACTACCCCAACACTAGTATCTCCCTTCAACACTAGCTCAACACTAGACCAACACTAGTATATCCCTTCAACACTAGCTAAACACTAGTCTAACACTATTATGTTCCTTCAACACTAGCTCAACACTAGCCCAACACTAATATCTCCCATCAACACTAGTTCAACACTACCCTAACACTAGTATCTCCCTTCAACACCAGCTCAACACTACCCCAACACTAGTATCTTCCTTCAATACTAGTCAAACACTAATGTCTCTCTTCAACACTAGCTCAACACTACCCCAACACTAGTATCTCCCTTCAACACCAGCTCAACACTACCCCAACACTAGTATCTCCCTTCAACACTAGCCCAACACTAACATCTCCCTTCAACATTAGCTCAACACTAGCCCAACACTAATATCTCCCTTCAACACTAGCTCAACACTTGTCTCCTTGAAGTATCTCCGTTATCCATCACCAGTTACCATCATCCCTTTGAAGTGTCTCCCTTCAACACTAGCCCAACACTAGCTCAACACTAATCCTAGACTAGTATCTACCTTCAACACTAGTTCAACACTACCCCAACACTAGTGTCTCCCTACAACACTACCTCAACACTATCTCACCTGGCATAATGTGGCTGTAGCGGCTGCAACGCGTTGTCAGCGCGTCGTGCAACTGAAGGCAACGCGCGCAAAACGCGTGCCCATAGGGAGCGCAGGCGCGCGTGCGTCGCGGGCACGCGCGATAGGAAACGGCAGACCAGCGTCTGAAACAAATAAAATAAAAATCTATAATGCCAGCTGCACAGTTAGTGCCTTTTCACACGTTCCGGTTGCCGGCTATCCGGCGCCGGGTACCCGGTCGTGAATGTATGGGCATGCCGGATTAATTACGCCGGAACATGTGAAAGCTACGTACCATGCCGGCAACCGGAACGTGTGAAAAGGCACTTAGTGCCTTTTCACACGTTCCGGTTGCCGGCTATCCGGCGCCGGGTACCCGGTGGTGAAGTGTATGGGCATGGTACGTAGCTTTCACATGTTCCGGCGTAATTAATCCGGCATGCCCATACATTTGACGCCGGGTATCCGGCGCCGGTTAGCCGGCAACCGGGACGTGTGAAAAGGGCCTTAGGGTTTCTGCTCCAGCTTTCTCGAACTCGAGATAACTCGAGAAATTTGGCTTCATTCGAGACGAGAAAAAAAAACCGAATATTGATTGTTGTTCAATAAAAGTAGATATACTTATTAGATTTAAAAAACCTGTGTTTTTATTAAACAACCGATATCCACAGTTTTCATTAAAATACTCGAGACCCGAGAAAACTCGAGACTTTGGCCTCCAGAATTCCCGAAACTCGAGAAAAAAATAGGTCAAGAAATCAGAAACCCTATGCACAGTGGACCACAGTTCCAACTACCTATTTCCGGGCATGTCGTCTCGTTCTATCGCAAAGAATAAGCATTTGATGAGAGCGAGAGAAAAAACGGAAATGGGTAGCTGGAACTGTGGCCGATAGTACACTCGCCGAGAGCCCATGGAGTTCGACAGACGTTTGTAAGTAAGATTGTGCAACCCAGCCTTCCTACCTCATCATCATCATTTTCAGCCATAGGACATCCACTGCTGAACATAGGCCTCCCCCAATGCTTTCCATGTTGCCCGGTTGGTAGCGGCATGCGTCCAGCGCCTTCCTGCTACCTTTATGACGTCGTCGGTCCACCTTGTGGGTGGACGTCCCACGCCACGTTTTCCGGTATGCGGCCTCCACTCCAGAAACTTGCTGCCCGAAGCCAGAAGCTTGCTGATGGTAGTGTCTGGTCTGCTTTAAAATTACAGTTATTTTTTCTGGTGTCACTCGTCCCTTCCTAACAGCCAGTGCCTGTTGCCCATCCTTATCGCACGCGCGTAATTATTTTGCTTGGGGTCATTGGACGAAATTATACGTGCTCGGCGACCGGACTTTAGCAGGTTCTTGGCGGGGGTCTGGTAGTGTCTCATCATCATCATCATCATTTTCAGCCATAGGACATCCACTGCTGAACATAGGCCTCCCCCAATGCTTTCCATGCTGCCCGGTTGGTAGCGGCGTCCAGCGCCTTCCTGCTACCTTTATGAAGTCGTCGGTCCACCTTGTGGGTGGACGTCCCACGCCACGTTTTCCGGTACGTGGTCTCCACTCCAGAACCTTGCTGCCCGAAGCCAGAAGCTTGCTGATGGTAGTGTCTTTGTGCTTTAAAATTATAGTTATCTTTCTGGTCAACTCACCCTTCCCTTCCTAACAGCCAACGCCTGTTACCCATCCCTATCGCTCGCGCGTAATTATTTTGCTTGGGGTCATTGGACGAAATTATACGTGCTCGGCGACCGGACTTTAGACGGTTCTTGGTGGGGCTCTGGTAGTGTCTGGTGTGCTTTAAAATTATAGTTATTTTTTCTGGTGTACTCACCCGTCCCTTCCTAACAGCCAACGCCTGTTACCCATCCCTATCGCTCGCGCGTAATTATTTTGCTTGGGGTCATTGGACGAAATTATACGTGCTCGGCGACCGGACTTTAGACAATTCTTGGCGGGGGTCTGGTAGTGTAAATATATCTTTCTGGTGTACTCACCCGTCCCTTCCTAACAGCCAGCGCCTGTTGCAGACGATCAGCGTGTAGCAAGCCGGCGAACATCTTGCCGACCAACTCCTCTTTGTCTTCGTCTAGCAAGTTCTTGGCGGGCGGCTTCTGGCTGACCGCTAAGTTCACCACCTGGGAGAAAACAGTGTAATATTAGTTTAAATTCTCTCTAGAAGTCCATATGAGGTCTCAGTAAAGTCCTATATACAGAAACTCAAGAGAAAACATGTAATGTTATACAGGTTGTCCCAAAAACAAAGGACAACTTTGTAACCATCTATAAGCCTCATTATAGTCTCTCTAATATCAAATTTTGACCATGTAAAAATATCGCGATTTTCGAGATTTTTTATTTATTTACAAAAAAAAACTTGAAAACTGTGATATTTTTACTAAGGTCATCTATTACTAGCAGGATTATCCATTATTTTCGGGACAGCCTGTATAAGTCAACGCAGCATTCGTTACAACGGACAAAAAGAACTGAAAAGACTCATGACTAGTCTCTAAGAAAATTACAAAATGACTCAAGTCTCAAATGAAAAGTAGACGGATTGAGCGATGGGAATGTCATATACAAGAATCGCAGTGATGGGAAAAAGAGATGGGAACAGTCCCGTATGAGTTACAGTGGTGAGTATACCGCCGTGTTCAGGAGTTGCAGAGATGGGAATTATCGAGTCTTTTTGGCAGTAGTGGGAAAGAGAAAGTAGGATTAGTAACGCGTTCTCACCTGTCTCTTGTCGACGCTCTCACTCTTCGGGCTGTCCTGCTTGGGCCTGCGCTGGACGCTCTCGATGTTCAAGAACAGGTTGGACTCGTCGAATAGTGCCGTATTCAGGAGTTGCAGAGATGGGAATAGCGCTGTACACGGGCGTTACAGTGGTGGTAATATAGCTGTACACAGGAGTTGCAATGGTGGGAAAGAGAGTTGGGAATAGTGCCGTAAAAAGGACTTGCGGTGGTGGGAATAGTGCTGTACACAGGAGTTGCAACGGTGGGAAAAATAGTTGGGAATAGTGCCGTATACAGGCGTTGCAGTGGTGAAAAAGAGAAGCGGAAAAAGTACCGTAAACAATGCTTGCAGTGGAGAGAAATAGAGGTAGGAATGCCGTGTCCATGAGTAGCAGTGGTGGGAACTAGAGGTGGGAAAAGTTCAGAAGTTCTCACCTGTCTCTTGAGGTGGGAATAGTGCATAAGTTCTCACCTGTCTTTTGTCGACGCTCTCGCTTTTCGGGCTGTCCTGCTTGGGCCTGCGCTGTACACTCTCGATGTTCTTTAGGAACAGGTTGGATTCATCCTCTTGCTCGTTTTCAAGCTCTTTTTGCGCTGCTTCTAGCTGTTTCTGCTTCTCTTCCCTCTCCTGGATAAGATAATATAAGCAATAAGTGTCCGCGCTACATGAACAAATATACTCTACTCTAACAGAGACGTTACCCATTTATATTTGCCAATATGATTCCTTGAAAAACCAACTTCAAAAACTAAGCCGTCTTAAAAGTCCACTAAAAAGATATAGAAATATTTTCGTTAATTATTTATTATAAATATTACAAATACATGACCATGATTGATATTCTTGGAATCGGTGCCAGTCTGCCAAATGCCATGCTCAAGAAACGTACCAAATATACCGGCAGACTAAAAATATCAATCAAAGTCATATATTTTGTCCT